>NC_062967.1:4869690-5089322 GCF_023119035.1 Salvia hispanica | reverse complement strand
ACGGGATCGATAACAACTATCCTATGCTCAACTAACTTCCTAACTATGCCAACAAAGGGTCTCAAGGGTTATTAAGCTATCACTAAGGTAAAACTATATCTTTTCTCAAAGCATATAATTTGTAGATTGCTACCTAGAACCGAAGTCTCCTTCCTAGAACTAAGGCAACAACTCCTAATAGCTCCTAAGATACTTAGCTTCATTCAAAGGCTCAAATCTCTCGATTATATTGGCAAAGACGTCAATTTCTTCTCTTTCAAATTAAACTACTCACTTCTCAGTTCTTGTAGTAAAATCCACATGCATTTATAAGGTGATCAGTCAAATAAATGTATAAGCACAGAAGAAATCAAAATAACCACATGAGCCAAGGCATAGAAAAAGGAAATCAATTAAACATAAGAATCATTGTATCTCCCCCGTAGAACTCTACGAAGGATTTAGCTACTCATGTTCATCGCAAAAGTTAAAGAAATATTCAAAGAAATATTCAAAAACATTGTTTAAACAAGAATAAAACTAAAAGTAGAAACTCCTAGAATTGGATTGGGCGGATTGGAGGTCTCGTCTTCAATCTTGCGATGAATACTCGTCCTCTGCTCGTTCTTCTCTTCTTCCTAGGTGAAAAAGTAGTATTTTTGGGGTTGAAGGCGTGTAAGGTTAAATAGGGCTCGAAATTTCCTTGTTTGGATCTGTCGGCCGAATCTGGCGGGTCACCAGGTTCGTTGAACTATGAAGCTAGCGAGTCGCCAGCTGCTCTCGGCGATTCTGGAGGAAGGACCTGGCGGGTCGCCAGGTTGGTACTGGTGCGAAGCTGGCGAGTCGCCAGCCTCGTGCTACAATTTCGTCCTTTTTCCACCTTTCGCCATTTAAGCTCATTTTCGAGCCTTTTTCTACACATTCTTCACAAAATGGTCAAAATACCAATAACATAGAAAAGTAGCTATAAACCATGTCTCAAAATACACAATATACGATCAAATCCAAGTAAAACTACCCTCTAAAATTATGTAAAATCCAAGTGAATCAGTACCTTCAATGAAAATAATATTTTTTATCAAAAACCATGAGAGCTATTCAAGAGAGGAGGCAAATAAAAAATTATAAAAAATATATAACTACCATATTGGTCTGAAAAACTCATTTTGTAATAGAAAGAGTATATGAAAAGATATTATACTTTTTTTTTAATTTAGAAAAAGTTACTCCCCCGTTCCACATAATTTGGGACACTTTGACCTGGCACGAGTTTTAAGAAATCTAATGGAAAGTGAGTTGAAAAAGTTGGTGGGATGTGAGTCCTACTTTTGAAGTATTAGTTTTATAATAAAATGTGAGTAGGAATGAGTTAGTTGAATATGTGGTCCACTACTAAAAATGGTAAAAGTGAAATGTGTCAAATTATGTGGGACGACCCAAAATGAAATACTGAGTCAAATTACGTGGGACGAAGGGAGTATCTTTTATCCCTCTCAATACAAGGTAAATAGAAAATAATCTTCAAGTATTTGATAGTGTACGGCAATTTACCTTTTTCTTGAATACATGCTGTAATGGTAGTGTATATATACATACGGTGCAGCAAAGCGAGGGCAGGAAGCTCTGTGAAATAATCTTCGAGGATTTGATAGTGTAACTAAATTCTAAGTTGAACTTTTTATGTAACATTGCTTAGTAACTTTTCTGCTCAATTAACTTTTAGAAGCTTTGATTTTTTCAATTGCTAAATGAAATATTCGTGGTATTGATTCGAATAAGTTTACGTATATTTTGAGTTTGATTATGAGTTTCGGAGGTTTTGATTTTGTCGATTGTGATAGTATGTGAGATTGCTTGGAGTGCGTCGAGGTAAATTTTGAGCTGAAATAATTTTATCGATTGGTAATGAAATACTATTCGAGGATTTGACAGTACGTGGTATTAATTCGAATATGTTTACGTAAGAGCATCTCCAATAGCGGCTAGTCGGTCCTCGACAGTATGTGATATTAATTCGAATATGTTTACATAAGAGCATCTCCAATAGCGGCTAGCCCACCGACTAGTCGATTCGCGTCGCTAGCTGGTTCGGCTACCGGCTAACGAACCATTGGAATCGGCCAGCGCAAATTCGGCTTTTCCATATCGTGATTTTTAATTATAGTAGGATTTTAACAATCATTTAGATATATTTATGGAGGTAATTTTCGACTAGCTCTATAAGGTAATTATAGTAAGATTGTAACATTAATTATACTCATTGCATATATAAGTGAATTATTTTACATATCCGAGAATTTAATAAAAAAAATGAATGTTCATTATAGGAATGAAGCCTATTTAAATACATATATAGTTAACCTAATCTTATTTCCAGATAGGAGTGGAGGGTAGCTTGCACGTTCGTTTGCCTTGGTAATCTTGGTATGAATTCCTTGTACCTTGAGAATAATTCCTTAAGAAATGGAGTATTGTAGAAGGAAAGTCTAAAACACGGGATTAGTCAATAATCAATATATACAATTATAGAATATAGTCTTCACGGCTCTGCTTGTGTTCTCACTTCTTCCCCACAAATATCAATAAACATGTTCTAATTGATTCTCTCCATCATTTTTTTGTGAGATTTGACTAAGAGTCTCTTCATTGATTCTATTGACTCTTGTTATTCCTCAATTAATTGATTGTACAACGAAATGGATGAGTAACCGAAAATATTTATTCTGTTATAAAATTATTTTATTTTATTTTATTATACTCCCTCCATCCCATGTTACTTGCACTTTTACTTTTCGGCACGTCACAAACTCCTTACACTATTTATAGTTTAAGTTAGAATTAATGCAATTAACTAATACTCCCTTCGTTCCATAGTAATAGAGGCATTTCATTTTCTACACTCGTTTTGAAAAAATGATATTAAATAGTTAAAGTTGAGAGAGAGTAAAGTAATATAGAGAAGAGTCTTATTTACAATATTCTCTCTCTTACTTTACTTTTTCTCCACTTTAACTATTTATAATTATTTTTTCAAAATAAGTGCCCAAAATGAAACGCCTCTATTACTATGGAACGGGGGGAGTATGTTAGATTAAGTTAAGAGGTCCTTTATTAAGCGATGTCTCATTACACTTAAAATTTTAATTTAATTACATTAAAAAATCAATCTCAACTTTACGGCCTAAAATGAAAAGTGTGAGTAGCATGGGACGGAGAGAGTAATATTCATAATAGTATTTCGGTTATTTTTTCCAAAATCCCCCCTTTATATATGCATAGATTATAAGAGCATTCGCAACGCTGCCTCGTTGCGGCCTCGGTCTCGTCTCGACGAGACGAGACAGCATCGAGACAACGTTGCGGCTCCCGTCTCGTCTCGACGCCTGATGCGTCCCGGCGAGGCAAGCCTCGAGCTGGCGAGACACGCGCCCGGCGCCACGTGGCGCGCGCGGGCTGCTGGCGTGACGCCCACTCGCCGACCCGCGAGTGGGCGTCGGATTTATGACGTCAAAATTCAATTTTTTTTTTAATCAGATTTTTCAAAAAAAATAAAATAAAATTTAAAATAAAAAACGGTAATATGACCGTTGAACGGTCATATTTTTAAATTTTTTTTTTTTTTTTATATTCTATATATACTCTTCTCCATTCTCCATTTTACACATAAACACACATCTATTCTCTCATCTCTCTTTCTTTCCTCTCCAATCACTTCTATAAAATCATTCATTTATTTTTTTCTTCTCCCAAATTTAATCAATTATGGATCCATTTGAGCAAATGCGTCGAATAATGGAAGAATCGCTAGAAGAAGATCGACGTAGGGAGGAGGAAGCCGCCGCGCCTCCTAGGCGACGCCGGACATACATCCACCGTAACCGGGAGGAAGCCGCCGCAAGGTTGGAACGTGATTACTTCAGTCCGAACCCGGTGTGGGGAGATATCTACTTCCGTCGCCGTTTTCGTATGTCACGCCCGCTATTTTTGCATATCGCGAATACATTGGCGGCACGGGAAGAGTTCTTCATAGAAGGGTTCGACGTTGATGGCCGTCCTAGCCACACGACGCTCCAGAAATGTATTGCGGCGATCCGTCAGCTTGCTACTAGACAAACGGCGGATGCGTTCGACGAATACCTGCACGTCGAAGAATCCACTGGGCGACTTTGTTTGTTGAACTTCTGCAAAGGCGTCCGGGCAGCCTTCACCGCCGAATTTCTGAAGAAGCCAACCACCGCAGATTGTCAGTTTCTGCTCCGTCTTCACGAACAAGTGCACGGATTCCCCGGGATGCTCGGGAGTGTCGATTGCATGCATTGGCAATGGAAGAATTGCCCTGTGGCGTTGAGGGGGTCATACACGAGCGGCCACAAAGGCACCCACCCCACCGTTATACTCGAGGCCGTCGCCGACTACCGGCTATGGATTTGGCATGCGTATTTCGGGGTCCCCGGCTCGAACAACGACATCAACGTGCTCAACAACTCCGACCTCTTCGCTGAAGTTCTGAATGGTAAAGCGTCGGCCACCAACTTCGTCGCTAACAATCGCCAGTATAAAATGGGGTACTATCTTGCCGACGGCATCTATCCGAAGTGGCCAACCTTCGTGAAGACGTTCAACAGGCCTACGGACGAAAAGCAGTCTCTTTTTGCGCAGAAGCAAGAGTCTGCTCGCAAGGATGTGGAGAGAGCGTTCGGGGTTCTCCAAGCTCGATGGAACATTATCAAAGCCCCGGCTCGACAGGTGGTTTATGGAGAATATGGTCGACATCATGTATACGTGCATAATCTTGCACAACATGATTGTCGCCGACAAAGGACCTGAGGCGGAAAATTGGTTCGACCCTAAAACCCCGGGAAGCTCAACCGCAAGTAGTCCGCCTCGAACGGGAGTGCATCCGTCTTTGCAAGAGCGATTGTCTATTCGGGCAAGGACACGTGATTCTACCGCCCACGCCCAACTCCAGGAGGATCTAATGGAGCACATTTGAGCAAAATTTGGCAATCGTTAGATGATCGTCACTAGAGAACTCCTTCTTCTGCTTCTTTGCCTCCATTTTTTTTATTTTGAGTTTAAGTGTGCAATTTGTAATTTCTAGTTTTTTAATTATGTCTTTTTTATTTTTTTAGGTATTTAAATTGTAATTTTATTTTATATATAATGAAGTGTGTTTTTTATTAATTGAATTTGTTGGAATTAAAAATAAAAAATGAAATTGAATGAATAGTTAAGAGATGGTTAAGAGATTGAGGGATGCAGGTGTTGTCTCTTAGTTAAGAGATGAGCTGAAAAGTACAGTGGGGCCCATGAATAGTGAAGAGATGAGACGGTTAAGAGACGGATAAGAGATAGCGTTGCGGATGCCCTAACGCAATTATCTTTTGGTGCATGTGCCAATTGCCATAGTATTTTTTGTCTTATTGATTTTCTTCTAATACATATTTTCATGATGTTTTTAATACTCCAATAAAAATAAAATCATAAATTTAATGGAGAAACAAATTATTCTACAATATAAAGGATTGGGAAAAAGGATAGATTAGAATATGAAGTTTCGAATCATTATAATTATTTATCACACCCCAAACAGAAAATAATGGATCCGCCACTAATAACCATCTCGTCAATATGTCGCTACTTCATATCCTTTCTATTGACAAGTACATTTTGGCCCGTGAAGATGTATTTGTGGTTTCGGATTTGAAGTTAAGACTTCCGTATTCACTGACGGATGTCTCACGTTTGACACGTGTAGTTCTTGGTTCGCTTGTGGCTGACCAGGTTGGCAAGTGTTAGGGAGATTCAATATCGAGAACAGAAAAACGGATATCTGAAAGTCATGCAAAACACTTTCAGATCAAATCAATTTCGGTGGTTCTACCAAAGTTATTTGATCGGATAAAATTCAGAGAGTACAGAACATTCAGATGTGTCTACCCGGGGGCGCTGCCCCCGGACCCCCGTTCATCTGTTTAGGGGCTTCGCCCCTAACATTATAATGAATTCAAATAAGCGTGCACTCCACACCTCCATACTTAAATGATGTATCATTACAACAACACTGATCAATCAAGTTAATCCAATTAGACTAAAATATCCAACAACAAGTACATTGAGTCAAATTCTTCCAAGGTTGGTTTCTTTGCTTTTCCTTTTATGACTTAACATTCATTGTAGAATGTGGAGGTCAAATCAATTACTATATGATGGAGGCAAGAGCACACTTGTTTGTCTGGTGTTTTTGTGCTATATTTGTTATGCTACAGGTAAAATGCCATGCTTGCTATTTGTATTGTTAGTAGTGTAATATCCCGATAAAATGCCTCTATCTTGTTATGAATATAATCAAACTTTTTTGGAGATATGAAAATGAAATGTTTTGTTAGAATGACCGCAATCAAGTACTACGTATTCTAGATATCTTCCCTCAAGTTTGAGGCAAATCTCCCGGAGTCCTTTCTTCTTACTTGGTCTGAATATTCCCATTGAATGAGAATCTGTTCAAATATGTAAATAAGCTGGAAAAGCTTGTTTTCCAAATAAATGATATCAATTGGTTCATGGAATATTTCTAACTATTTTGATACATGTGAAGTAGATCAATTAGAGCGGTGACAAAAATAACTGAAGAAAAAGATGCAACAAATGTTGATAGAACTTGATTCACACTTTTCTTAGTGGCAATCCTAAAGAAATCAACCGAAGCAAGTACAAATGTGAGCACGCAATACACACACCTAACCACTTCTCCTTTAGTTGGAGTATGCCATTTCTCTCGGCCATCATTCCCCCTGTAATAGTATAACAATCTCCTCCTGTTGAAACCTTGACGGCTCTTAACGCGAGCAGTGTAGTTCCTTTTCAGGCAAAAGAGGGTCAATATGGAGAAGAAGAAAGAACAAGTAGCGAGGACGCACCGGATGTAGTGTTTTGCAAAGAGTATTAGTAGTAAATGGGAGAAGAAAGTAGCCATCGACATCCCGATCTGCTAGGTTGTAAGCAATATAGAGAAACGTCAGATGAATTTTTTTTTCATATAATATAAAGAATTATTTCTAATTAAATTTTATTTAATAAAACAATTAATTACCTATTAAAATGAGTAATATGACCACAAAAGTAGATAAAAAGAAAGAAAAAGGAAAAAGAAGGGCAAAATACCTAAACCCGAACCTATAAATCGGATATTAGGCTGGGATCGGGTAATACCCGATACTCGTTAACCTTTTTCCACCTCTAATAAAAATAGTCTAAAAAAGTGTTATAAAAATACTCATGACACAATTATCATTTTTACAGTTATATTAAAAGCTTAAGCGAGCGCCAAAAAAGTTTTTCATTGGTATTTAAAACTGTCAAAAACATTGATTTATGTTTGCATCATTGTAAAATAGCTCCTCAACAATCAAATTGTAAAAAAACTCTTTTCAAGATAATATAGAACCTGCAGTTTGAGATTGGTGGTTACAACATGCTTCCAATTTGATCTAAGATCATTTTATATCTTAATAACAGTACTATAAAAGAGAAAGAAGCAAGATAAACAAATCATATACTCCTATTTATTTCATTAGAAAGTAACATTATATGATGAAAAACATACCTCAAGAAGCATGGCTATCAGCAACGTCGTAAATGCCATAGTAGCAATATGCTTGTGACTTGTGAGAGAGAAACAAAAAAGGACGATTTGTGATTGTGTATATTTTTAAGATCATGAATTTATTCCGAAAATATATAATTACTTGTGGTACGTACACATGTTATTTTAATTCGTTTGCATATATTGCGTTGTACGAGAATAAAAAATGACCAGCCATATTCAACAACAATAAATAATTATTTTCTAATTCATCATATAAGACTTCGTCAGTATTGTTTTCTAATTCGTGTTTATGGCCTCATCATGGGCATGTTGCATTTTAATTACTAGTAATACTTATGAGATTGTTATTCCATTTAGACATTTTGAATCACTAGGTTTTCTTAAATTATAGTAGTAGCACATATTTTGATGTTATGTTGACTTTGAATTATTAGCTAGAATTTAGCTCAAAATTTAAAATATTATAAATATACCAGTTACTGTTTATCTTCAAGTTCACTTGACTATTCATCTTAAGTTTTGATCAATTTAAGTTGATAATAATGTGTTCAAAAGAAACAAACTTGAAAACACTTAGTT
Source organism: Salvia hispanica (assembly GCF_023119035.1). Taxonomy (NCBI): domain Eukaryota; kingdom Viridiplantae; phylum Streptophyta; class Magnoliopsida; order Lamiales; family Lamiaceae; genus Salvia; species Salvia hispanica. The sequence goes on along the minus strand of NC_062967.1, from coordinate 5,081,155 downwards.
AATTGTTTAAAGACCCAATTTTTATTTTTATTTTTTTTTAACAAGAGACAACCGTGTAAATTTTAGGTATTATGCTACAACAGAGTTATATGTGAACTAATTATGCTATTGTTGAATTAATTAGTGTTAATTTGACTTGCACATGAACATATTAAATCAAAGACTTAATATATATGCAACTCGTTGATTAAATGATCAATTCTACTCTTTGCCCACGACTTTGGATGTTGATTGGCCTTGACTTAATCATAAATATAGTTTCAATTGAATAAAAGTACATATCACAATTATATATGTTATTTAATTTATGTATTGCATTTATAAATGGAACCAATTACTTTGATAGTATATAAATAATTGACCGGTTGTTCTGTTACATTTTTGTATGGGTTGGAATTAGATGAAGAATTATTGGGAATAACTATTGGATTTGACAAAATTAACGTGAAAACCATTAACATGTCGATATTATCATACAAAAATAAACAGCATGTCGATATCATTATATAAACATAATTGCTTTGTTCAACGAAAATAAAAATAACCCAATACGGTAACAAAAAGTCAAGATGGCCGAGCGGTCTAAGGCGCCAGTTTCAGGTACTGGTCCGAAAGGGCGTGGGTTCAAATCCCACTCTTGACAATTTTTTCAAATTTTTCAGCACAAATATTGGATAAAACCATAACCTCAATGTTACCATTATTTATTCAAATCTTTTGCTAATGAAAGAAATTACAAGAATTATTTTTAAGAAGAAGCACTATTGTCATTGTGAAGTGCCACCAAAGAAGCATAGATACCATGTTTCATATCAATCAATGTCTCGTGCTTTCCTTTTTCAGCTACGATTCCATTTTTTATAACTGCAATCAAATCAGCATTCTTAATAGTGGATAATCTATGAGCAACCACTATTGTGGTCCTGTCCACCATGGCTCGGTCTAAAGCATCTTGAACGACCCTTTCGGATTCGGCATCAAGAGCGCTTGTGGCTTCATCAAGTAGCATAATCTTCGGATCTTTCACTATAGCTCGTGCAATCGCAACTCGCTGTTTTTGCCCACCGGATAATTGTATTCCCCGTTCGCCGACTATTGTATCGTACCCCTATATATGATACAAATCAATTACTAAAGTTTATACTACCGAAGTTCGATTTTAACAAACTATAGCTAAACCGATCCGAATCTGCCTAATTTCAGAGCATATCAACCAAAATCTAAAAAACTCATTTAGTTATTTGATTTTTGTTACTCTAAATCCTAAATTCTAAATTCGGACTAATTTATGATACGTTAACAAATTTATGATTTTTGCATAAGAAAAATGCACCTTTTGCAAGGAACTGATGAATTTGTTAGAATTAGCCAATTCAGCAGCAGCAAAAACCTCTGCTTCTGTGGCGTCGCCTTCCTTTCCATAGGCGATATTGGCTCGTATCGTGTCGTTTAATAAAACCGGCTCTTGGCTCACAAGCCCCATCTGTTGCCTTAGCCATTTCAAGTTTAATTTCTTGATTTCTAGACCATCAAGTGTGATCTCACCTGAATTTGGATCATAAAATCGTTGCAATAGAGAAATGATCGTTGATTTCCCACTTCCGCTTTCTCCAACGATAGCAATGGTCTGTAAAAAATAATTCAAAATAGTGATGAACATTCTGATTTCGATAAAAAAAAAATTATTCGAACTAATTCAAAGTTTGAGTTCCGAAAGAGAAAGAATTTTGTATCAAATCCAAATTAAACCTTTTCATCTTTTCTACTATCAAAATTATCGAAATTGCCTAAAATTTTCTTCGGTCCTTTCTAAATTGAAACTACTTGCTTGAAAAGTTTATATATAAGAAACTCGATTTTTTGGAAGAAAAAAAAAACAATCTAAAGCAAAATTTTGAAGGAAAAAAATCGATGTGATGTTTGATATTTCAGTTTGATTTTCGGATTTTAGTTACTCCATTCTACTTAATTAGGCTTATTAAATGTTAATGTACTAGTTAAACATACCTTGCCCGATTGAATTGATAAGCATATATCTCTGAAAATTTGGACATCAGGTCTACTAGGGTAGTTAAAGCTAACATGGTGAAACTGAATATCCCCCTTCATGTTTTCTAGGACCATTCCTGAGTTCTCCGAAGAATCGATTGCGGATTTCTGATCAAGAAGCTTGAAAATAGATGCGGCCCCGGCTCTCGCTTTCCCACTGTCGGGTGCAAGGGCGCCGGACTGGGATATAGCAACCGCGGTCATCGTCAGTCCGATGAACACCTGCCCATTATTAGTTTAATTATTACTCATTTAGATTAAAAAAATAAACGTACTAAAATGACAAAAATAGTCTATTTTAGAGGAAACGAAGAGTAGAAGAAGAATCTTACACGAAAAACTTCTCCAAATGTAATATGTCCGGCATGAACGAGTCGAGCCCCAGCATAGTAACTAACAGCATATACCGAGTATAGAAAGAAGACGGACATCCCAAAACCTGCTCCGCTCAGCAGCCCGTGCTTAGTCCCTAGTTTCACTGGCTGCTTGCATTTTTGCCGGTGAAGCTCCATCACCTTCTCCTCCGCGCAAAATGAAGCTACGGTTCTAATATTTCCTACACCATCACTCGCAAGTTGAGTCGCTTCCTCGTACAACTTCTGCAACAACCTCATCACATCGATTCAGACCGAATCCTTCAATTTGGATCGGATTCATTCAATTAAACTACTACTCCACTATCATGTTTGTGTAGCGCACTTTCTTTGCTTAGCTTTAACAAATAAAAACATGATTTATGTCTTACTGAATGCTAAAAGTTGTCCACCGTGAGATTTCCCCCATAATTGAGAATTGAAATATCTATACATTAGTTCAAACTCTGACCAAATCAAAACTGGCGTGACAATGACTATTGACAACGTGAGACCAAAAAGTGAAGTGGCGAGTTTAATAATAAAAAAAGCGACGACATTGAACTTGCCACGTCATTTGTTCCGATGGAACATAGATCAAATTAAAATATAGGAGTAGTAATCCATCTAACAATTCAGAACATAAATCAAAATTTTCCGACATATATTTATAAAACGCGAGACAACAAATTGAAACTTTTGTTTTTAATTAAAGAGGATTAATGTCTCGAACCTTTAAATTAGTGGTTTAGAGAGGAAACGTTTTAACAACTGAGCTGTTCTGATCGAAAGTTACCTGCGAGTCGCCACTAAAACCGAGAACGAACTTCATATGAACATATCCATGTAGCCCAATAAGCGGCAGCATCGCCATCACTATAAGCGACAGCTCCCAGCTCGCCTCGAACCCGATCAGCAAACCCGCAACCGCCGTTGCAACATTCTGCACCACCAAACCCAGCGATTCTCCGACCAGGCTCCTCACGCACTTGACGTCGGACGAGAGCCGCAGGCCCACCGCGCCGCTCGAATTCTCGGCCTTGTCGAACCAGCTGATCTCCATATGCGCAACCTTATCGAAGCACATGAGCCTCAGGCGCTTGATCAGCCTGCACCCGGCCACGGCGAACAAGTACGTCTTCGCCGGCGTCGCCACCAGAGACGCCGCGCCGAGGGCGACGAACATGCCCGCCCAGAATTTGGACTCTCGCCGGAGCTGGTGGGGCGGGTCGTAGAAGCTCTTGATGGCGCCGGAGAAGAGGAGGCCGAAGAGGGGGAGGATTATGCCGTTTGCTACTGCGGCGGTGGACCCGAGGATTAGCGCCGGGAGCTCAGGTTTGTTGAGAAGGGCGAGGCGGTAGAGGGACAAGTTAGGCTTTGATGAGCCGGGCGTGGTTTGTGGCGCTGCCTCTGTCATCTCCGTCTCCGTCTCCGTGTTGAACGGATGGCGTGCGCTATTGCTCATTTCCGACGAGGATGAGATGCGGTGGCGGCCGGAGGCTTCGTTGGTGTCGGCCTCAGGGTTTTGTTTTTCAAGTTCTTGAAGTTGAGTTAGTTGAGTGTAGGGTCCGTATGGATTTTGGATTAGCTCGGTATGTGTACCTGCACGATATAAATAAACGTATGAAAAAATTTAATTAGACTGTACTCACGTAAAGTATGTAGCATAATATTTTTAAGTCTTAAAGTGTTACTAATAATACCTTTTTCTACGATTTTTCCATTGCGGATCACGGCAATGGAATCTGCATTCTTCACCGTAGTTAGACGATGGGCAACGATGATGGTGGTCCGATCTATCATGACCTTGTCTAGCGACTCCTGCACAATCTTCTCCGACTCTGCATCAAGGGCGCTTGTAGCTTCATCCAATAGCAAAATCCTCGGGTCTTTTATAATCGCCCGGGCTAATGCTATCCTCTGCTTCTGCCCTCCCGAGAGCTGAGTTCCATTCACTCCGACCATCGTGTCAAGCCCCTATAACATATACACAAAAATCCAATCTGTCCCACATCGACTTTATAAGGTAATCTGATTCTCAATTATTAAATTTATGTGTTTGATACTTACTTGAGGAAGGTTGTTGATGAACTTAGCAGCATTAGCAAGCTCTGCAGCACGCCTGATTTCTTCGAGGGACGCCCCGTCCTTGCCATAGGCAATGTTGTCTCTTATTGTCGAGGCGAACAGCACGGGCTCCTGGCTTACTAGACCAATCTTCCCTCTAATCCACCTCACCTGAAACTCTTTGATATTGATCCCATCAATCAAGATCTCACCTCTCTGTGGATCATAGAACCTCTCAACAAGACTGATAATGGTTGATTTCCCACTCCCACTTTCCCCAACTAAGGCCAGTTTGATCCCACTTGCTACTCTAAGAGAGAAGCCACTGAAGATCATATCATTAGGCCTAGATGGATAGCTGAAATCCACATCCCTTAGCTCTACATCCCCCTTTAAGTCTTCCATAACGCGCCCGTCTCTACTGTAGGGATCGATATCTGGCTTCCTGATTATCGTCTCAAAGATTTTGAAAGCGGCAACTTGGCCGGCCGAGAATGCACTCAAGCATGGGGATATTTGCCCCAAGAAACTGGAAGACAAGATTGCATTTCTCTTTAGTTTTAAATTTGTTATGTTACATTCCACTAATATGAAGATAAAAGTATGAAATTATGTATCTTATCAATCATGAAAAGTAAATGTTTGCAAAATTAGGAGAAAAACTTACAATGATCCCAACAGAATAGCCATCATGATGTTCAAAACATGGCCTCCAGTATAGCCTTTTTCAATGATCATTTTGGACCCAAACCAGACCGCCAACGCGTAACTGCAGTAGAGGGCCAACATAGAAACTCCAGAGCCTAATCCGGCGAACAAGCCCTCCTGCACACCGGCTTTATAAGCTGTATGCAGAGATTTTTCGTATCTGTCAACCGCTCGCCTCTCCCCAGTGAAAGATGCTACCTGCATTCGATACGACAACAATTTTAATGATCCAAATATATAATACTACATGTGATGATCAGAGGAAAATTCTAGTTATTACAGTTCTTATTGAGGCAATTGTCTGCTCAACCAAAAGAGCGGCCTCTGTGTAGGCCGTCTGGCCACGGGATGCCAATCTTGTCAACACAATGGTCATGAAAGCGGCTGCAACGACGAGGACAGGGATCACCGAGATCAGAACAAGAGTGAGAAGCCATCCTCTTGCAAAAGCTATGATGAAGCCTCCAACAAATGATGATAGAAGCTGTATCAGCTTCCCAATCTGTGTGAACACCCCAAACGATGAGACAAAATCGACCATTTACTCTATGATAAGCTATAAATGAGGGTTAATATGACCTTCTCTCCCATAGCATCTTGAATGATAACAGTGTCACTAGACATCCTCTCCACAATTTGTGCTGTGTTTGTCTCTTTATCAAAGTATCCAATATCTTGTCTCAGTATAGCTTTGAGGTATAAGTTTCGAATCCGAGCAGCCTGCCTTTCTCCAGTGATCATCCAGCAAGACACCTCTGCCAATATTTGACAAACAAAAGTAAATGTAGAAATATATTAATTGCTTATTTTGTGTTATATTTCAAATATATACTATATGAACTAATTGTTTTCAATACTTACGAGAAAAAGCAGCTACTCCTGACCCCAAGGCAAGATAAAAGAACCTTAAGGCCACCTACAAAAATTCAGTCATCATATCACTTAACATTGTTTCAAGCATCGGGCCCTAATTTTCCCTTAGGGCCGAAAACGCTATGGCATGATAAATTTGTTTTATCTAATTTTCTTGTGATAAATTTGAAACCAAAGGGATTTTGTAGTACCTTGGAGACTTCATGGACAACGGCTTGGTTACCTACGTTGTGGCCGAACGCGTTGGCTAATTCTCCGTAGAGGAAAGTCATGGCCGGCAACGCCAAACCGCTCGCCACGGATGTTATCACTCCGATCACCATCAGCACCCAATCCGTGGCGTCTGCAAAGGAAAAGAGTTTGTAGTATGCAACTTTTTCGATGGCTTTGCTCTGTTTCTCGGAGATTTCTCTGGCATTTTCCGGCGATTGTTGCTCGTCGGAAGGGCTAACTTCGGCCATCGCTTGTTGCTAGTTTGTCTTAATTTTGAGATCAACACTCCATTTCTAACCTGAAAATGTGTAATGAATTAAGAAAGAAAGAGGTTGATCGTTAAAATTGAATAATAAGAATGAATTAGATTCATGCTTTTGAATCTTTACTGTGATCGATTTTCTTCACGAAAAGTGGTGTGCGTTGAAAAACTATGAAGGTATAGCTTATATAAGGGAGTACAAATATTCATGTCACCATAGTGGGAATTTACGAGGGAAGAAAAGGATTTGATATATAACCACATTTGTTTTAATTAGTGAAATAATACAGATGGAATAGTTTTTTGATTAGTTAAACGGATCAAATAGTTGAACTTTACAGTTAATGAATTGCCAAATATATTAGGTAATCAACTCTATTACCTCCAAATCATTATATAAACCTACATTTTTTATTAATAATAATGAAAGTTAGTAATCGTTATTTAACTCGATTATATTTTTATTGATATACATAGTAGATAAGTAAATTAATTTCTTCATTTATTGATTATGCTATAATGTGCTTGTTTTCTTCAATCACACATATTCTCTTCATTCCAACACTCTCTAAAATTGAGTATCGATTTTTTTTATACTTAACTTGCAACGATGTTCAGTTTGATAAATAGTTTACTCATTTTTAGGAGTTCTTCAATGAAAATTGATAGTTTATGAGTGTGCAATGGAGCTTTGTTATTTTTCATTGAAATTTAAGTTCTTTTCAAGGAGTTTTTGCAATTTCATAGATAGTTTAAGCTTCTATCAAGGAACTCATTGGTATTGGGTTGACGAATTTGACTCAGAGAATTTCAGTTTTCATCACTGATAGTTTTGCTAATATCCATGGGTCACTTCAATTTGAAAATTACAATGAATGAACTAGTCATTATTCATATATTGTTAACGGATTTGATACCATCATAGATTATAGTATACTGCATAAATGAAAATAGTAATGCATAAAATAAAAGACTTGAAACATTGTATACTATTATGTCTGGGTAATCAATTCTATTACATCCAACTCTTTATGTAAACTTCAATTCTACAGAAAATAAATACTAGTACTCATTTCTTACTAGATTATCTTTGATTGATCTAAATTAATTTTTCCCTTTCTTAAATAGCAATTAGCTACAATCATTTACTTCGATCACACATATTCTATTCATTCTAAACATAAATTAGTTGAGACTCTGCTGTGTATTTGCCACTTTACACATGCTTCCATGACAAACAAAATCTCTGCCATATTAATAAGGGACAAACATAAAACCAAAAATGTCACTCATTCATAGCACCAAGAAAGTGAAAAAGAATCGTGTAAGACCAGAATCAGTTACTTTTCATAATGATTAATTAGTTGGGACTATGCATCAAATGTTATATGCCTTGACAGAGAGCTTTGTCATATTATACGTATGCAAATAAGTAGCTCGAATAATTAACTAGAAAATAAAATGTCACAAAATTAAGTTGAAAGTTCAGTCTTGACTTCACTAGCCATTTCTATAGTTTGGACCACAATTTTTTTAGTACCAAATCAATATCATGGCTACGACTAAACAATTTCCGACATATATATAAATCAATATCTCATCTTACTTGATAATGATAATAATAATAATAATATTAATATTAATATTAATATTAATATTAATAATATTAATGTGTACGATATAAATCATAATATGATCAATGCTAAAATCATATTTAATGGCCTTCTCACCAAATATATACTTACTATACTTTTATTCAAACTTGTCACAATGGCCCAATTTTTCTAGAAGATTTTCAATCTATGTATATAGTATAGTAGTAGTATATTTAAAGGGCGTATTTTATTTGACGAAAAAAATGTGAAAACCTAGAGAATATAAGGTAAGAAACCTATAGGCTATATGCCTTTACATGAACAAAAACTAAAGAGCAAGATTCCAACAACAGATGCTAAAAGTAAATCATTGGATCATCAATGCATCTCCATATGAAACATGGAATATATTACTATTAAACTTTTCAAACAATTCGTAATTTTTAAAAAAAGATAGGAGTACATTTTCTTGAAAAATATTCCAACCACCTAAGTGGTCCATTCTTATAAGCTAGTCCCTTCCGGCTCGGGAGCGGCACTATTTTTTTGTTTTATTTCATGGAATTAATTCCAAAAATAAATAAATCATGGCATATATTCAAATTGATATTTTGACTCGCTTTAATGCAAACCCTGTGCATAATTAATTGAGGGAATACAATGCTCGAGGATCACTGCATTTTTTTTGTCTTAAATAACTAGTGAGTGTTATATACGATACCGGTAGCATAATCGAACAGAAAATCCAAATCTGATTATGGTTTTGTCAAGTTTATTTCAAGAAATCGGTTTCAAATTTGGAAATATGATTAGTTTCGGTTGGTTTTTATGGGTCCAATTACTAATTCGGTCATAACCTAATCAATTAGAAGCCCGAAACTCATGTATTACTTTATAGTAGTGTATATACTGATTTGTTGTACATCAGCAAAAGATTTGAATGCCAACAAATATTTAGATATATATTGTAAAATATGATGATGAATTTGTCAAATTGAAAGAAGGGTTGCTATCAGTTGAAAAGTATATAGTACTAGTATTTATTCAGCAATTATTGAAGCCTATGCGTGATTGTTACTATAGCTCGATTTCATTTATTTCATGAACTCTCCATCTATCATTTGTCCTTTTAACAAGAACCCGATTCTTGTACCCTATAATGTTTTATTAAATGCAACCACTTATATTAGACTCGTAAAGAAAAGAAAATGTAAAAAAGGTAAATAAAATAAATAATTGTATTGTTTGATGAGATGAAATACTAGTACTTTAGTCTTTTGGTTCTTTTATTTCATCGTACCTATAAGGCTGAAAAGAAATTCAAATTATGTGCTTTGTAATCTGTAATTCCTCCAAGTTGTTTTTAACGAGTCATTCATCTAATAAATCACAACATATTATTCTTTTTATAAACAAGTGTTCAAATATAATGCTGAGTATAATATATTACCATATCATGAAAAACCAACAAAGCGCATCTGGTGTAGTGGTATCATAGTACCCTCCCACGGTACTGACCAGGGTTCGATTCCCTGGATGCGCAATTTATTCTTCAATTTTGAATTGCTAGAAATCACCAATATAATCCAAAAGTTTTCTCTCATTTAATAAACTTTTGAACATTTTGATTCGAAGTAAATTAGTTTATTATAATTGGCACAGATTTTTTTTTAGGGCAAAATATAGGATGACAAACATATAATGAGTTTCTAATGAACTTGATATAATAGGTTTGTTGTTTCCACAATGAAGGATGAATAAATCTTTTTGTATGTTGTGTTGTACAAAATTGTGTATATTGGTGCAATGAAATGACTACCCTATTTATAGGTGTAGTCCATTGCGTGAGGAGCATGAATGGTCAGTGCATTCATGTCAGATCATCATGGCCGGTATAGTTGTGGGAAGTTACTGACGGTATCGACTGACGTTTGAAGTAGGGATGCACTTGGATATGTGTTCATGCCGATGATTATTCATGAAACATACCTATACGATTATATGTGCATTTGTCAAACAAAAATTAATACAATTTGGCCCAAATCAAGCCCAAGCCGAACAATAAGGCTCAAAAGACAAATTACCAAGTTCCAAGTTGGCGAAAAGAGGTGAGACAGACGACAGAAGGCGACAGCACGCACGTGTGGACTTTACCATTCACCGCATGTGCACGGTGCATAAAATTGTTACATGTAACTATGAAGTATCTCACAACTTCATAATTGTTAGATTGACAGAGACTAGAATTAGAATTAATTAATCTCGCAATTTCATATGCAAGTGTATACCATACTACTAATATTTCTCATGTAGTGAGAATCGATTGAGTATTAATATTAATATATAGACCATATTAAAATGAAGTCGGTCTATAAAACGTTGTTTTGAGGCCTATGGGCCGAAAGTATAGTGGAGGCACAACTATTTATGGCCCAATCACACCCATTGAGTTAATTGAAAAACAATTGGTCACTAATCAATGACTGATTTACTAATTACTACCTAAATTACTACTACTACTACTATCATTTAGATATTGATATTGTGGATACAACAAAATTTAAATTACAATATACAAAATATTGTCATGTTGATTTACAAAATCTTTTAAATATTCAACAGGAAAGAAAACTACCTCACTGCATTAACATACAATCCGTGTGAAATTGGTTAGAAGTTAGTTTAATTTCATAATTTAAATGACAATTACCTTGTTTTAACTTTTAATTGTTGGGTGCATATTTACCGCAGTTATATAAAGGTCAAATCCTCAAAGATCAAGAACATTACGTGCTCGTACAATTATTCTAAATTTGAAGTACTAGTGACAATTTTTTTAGATTTTCAAATTTAAAATTGAGTTTAGAATTTTAAAAAAATGAGTACAATTATAATAATAAGCACATTACGTGTGTTTAATTACCACATATCTCCATTTCCTCAAATTAAACAGTGAATGATTAACAAAAACAAATGATTATACAGAAAAATTGCTTTTCTTATCGACTCTTCTTTGATCCCTAAATAATCATCAAGTTAGCCTCTCACTATTTGATTTTCCCCCAAATTCCTCCACTTTCTTCCTCAATCGGACGACCGCTATTCGCCGATCATCTTTAGCCGTCCGATTAGATGACCTATGACACCAGCCACCGTTGACGCCGAAGCGCCACCGCCGCCCTGTTCCAACGGTCAGATTTTTCTATCCGCATTTCGAGTTATTCAATTGTATCGTCGGCGATAATAGGTTTAGATTCTACCGGGTTTTTGGATCGAAATGGATCCCGGTTTCGGGTTTAGCTCTTCGTCGAAGCCCGCCGGCGGTCCTTTGCGGCCTCCGCGATTGGCCAAGCTCCGGAAACCTATGACCGGTAACCGCCCCAATTTATTCCGATCCGTATCGCAGTTGGGCGTGGGCCAGGAAGATCCTGGCTTTAGCGGAGCTAAACCCAATTTTGAACATAATCAGCAAAATGCGGGTCACGGACATGTTTTTAGGTCGAATGATGGTTTTGTGAATAATAATTTGGAGGAGGAAATGAGGAGGATGAAAATTGATAGTGAAATGGGGTATTCAAATAGTACGAATGAGGAAAGTAGTAATGTGCATTCGAGTTGCGGGGATCAGAGCTTCCGTGGCATTGATGAGAGTGTGGTTTCTGAATTGCCTGAGGATATGAGAAGGCTGTGTATTGAAAGCGAACGTTTTAGTAAATTAAGCGGTGGAATCATGGAGGAGCTTCCCAATAAGATGAAGAAACTGAATGTGGAAGATGGCTCCACGAATAGTAGCTACAACAGAAGTGATAGGACGTCTTTAGGTGGCAGCGCTGATGTGTTGCTCATGGAGAAGATGAAAAGCTTTAAAATTGAAGATCCTTCGTCAGATTCTATGAATGTGAAGGCTGACGATGGTAGCTCTAGAGGCGAGAATGTTATTGTGTTTGAGTTCAGTGGAAATGCCAATCAGCCGGTGGGCTTGAATATGACTAATGCAGGTAGAGACAGTTCTAATCATCTTAAGACTAAAACAAGTGATGTGGAAAATATGGATGATGTGCCAGCTAGGAATTTAGGCAATGTTGGTTCAGACAACAGTTCAGGGTTGTTTGGTTCAAGATTCACTTTTCAGGCTGAGCCGAAGAGCGAGAATAGTGGTACTAATCTGAAGTTTAAGAATGAAAGGAGTACAACATCGTTGCCGATGTTCTCATCCAGTGACATTCATCACACACCACTTGGGAGTGTCCCAGAGATGCCATCTGTGGACGGAGGTAACAGGCCACTTGGTTTTGGTTCTTCTAGCAAACTGGATAATATGCATGCACAAAATGTGGAGTTCAAGACACCGGATCCTAGAGCTCACTCATTATTTGGTATGAGTAAGAAATTAGATGCAAAGAGAGAACCGGTTAAGGACACTGCATTAAGAAAAAAGAAGGGTAAATCTAAGACTCCTGCACAGGTTCCACTGAACTTCCATAGTGATTCTGTCTTTCAAGAAACAATGCATCAGAATACTGAATCTTCTGAGCAATATTCGCCTATGGACTTCTCTCCATATGAAGAAACATTGGCTAGTAACACATATTCAAGAGAGACTTCTGTGGCATCAGAGGAGTCCTCTTGTCATGGTGAAAACAATTCTTCGGTAGACTCATATCCAAATGTTTCGTGTGATATTGCTGCTGAAGTACTGGTTTCGGCAACAGAAAGAATGCATATAAATGAATATGATATGAAAGGCAATGAAGGGCAAGATAGACAATCTGCGTCTCGTGGGAATGATGCTATTAGTGTTGACAGTCATGAAGAAGATGCTATTTCAGGGGCAGAGACTGAAAGCTTTAAGTCTGCTGCTGATGAGTTAGATTATAGCACTGACTCCTTTTACTCTACAGCAGACACTGAAGTGAGCTCCAGTTATAAAATTGAGAGACAAGACAGTGATGGAGGGACTCAGTTTGAACATAGCAAAAGTTCACCGGATATCTTCTCAGGTGGTTTCACTTTTGCTGCATCTTCTGCTTCTTTCAAGGATTCTTCACAATCAATGCGTATCCCAAAGAAGAAGACCCGAAGCAAAAATTCTTTTGATTCATTTAGCTCCACACCAATTGCCAAAGTTTTGCACGGGACATCCCACCTACCCTCATTTCAAGTACCTGGGTCTTCATTCTCATTACACGAGCAAGGCCAGAAAGATAGTTTCTCTACTCTGTTGAAACAGAAAAGTGATAAGTTTGAGCAAGTTCTGGAACTGGCAACAAAACAAGACAATTCTACAGCTGCTACCATTGCAGCACAAGAATCCTGTGAAAAGTGGCGGCTAAGGTACGGATAGTTATGCCCATTTGCTGAAATTTCTATGGTATTGCAATTTGATGGCGTGTGACAGCCATCTTTTCATCTCAATTCACATGATGGCATTTTTTTTTACCTTCAAGAGTTATCTAAAATTATTGATTCATGTTCTTCCTTCTGTTTTTTTTTTTTTTTTTGTGCTAGGGGTAATCAAGCCTATGCAAAAGGGGACTTCTCAAAAGCTGAGGACTATTACACTCAAGGAGTTAATTGTATTTCCCAAAATGAAACATCTAGGAGCTGTCTTAGGGCTCTAATGCTGTGCTACAGCAATCGTGCAGCGACACGTATGTCACTTGGAAGATTGAGAGACGCACTGGAAGATTGTAGGAGAGCTACTGAATTAGATCCAAGTTTCTTGAAGGTGCAGGCTCGAGCTGCAAGGTAATAAAGTACTCTTAATTCTTCTTTGTCCCTTCTTTCCTTTGAGGCACTGTCTGTGTGGTTGTACCATCTATGCAATTTGTATCATGTTCTGTTTTTATTTCTGAATGTTTAGTCTGCCATTAAGGGAGCAAAAGAAAATATATGCATCTATGGGCTAAACCAGTATTCAGTTGAACCCATAAACCCCCTTCACCCCAAAAAAATTAATAAAAACAAAAGAGATTTAGTATAAAACATTGATGAAAGATTTTATACTCTTATCTTAGTCATTCTTTTGACTAACTTCGGTTATGTCAACAAGACAGTAAAACCCAACAACATAGAAATCTTGTTTTGTCCCATTCATAGATCTTGAAGCATAGTTTATTTGAGTTACTTAAAAGTTATAGCTGAAAAGTGATTCCCTAGAGTTTGTAATATACCGTGTTCATTTATGTTTTCTCTACCTTTCTCATTGGATCATAGGTTTTGTTATAACAGTATCTAAATGTACTTTCATCATCAGTGTTTCGAAGTCCTTGTTAAATATATGTTCTCTACAAGTTATTTCACAAATAAAGCCAAACATAATAATAAAAACTCAATGCCTTATAGTTTCTTAAGGAACTGTTAATTTGTTGAGGAGGCATGTACTATTTCTATGCTTCAATCACAATGACCAATATTTCTCTTTGCGTGACTTGTGTTTTGACTATTCAGCTGTTACCTTACCCTGGGGGATATTGAAAATGCAACTGTGCATTTTACAAAGTGTTTGCAAGCAGGACCTGATGTCTGTGCAGACAGAAAGCTTTTAGTGGAAGCTTCTGAGGGTCTAGAGAAGGCAAAGGTATTTAAACTTAAAATTATTCTCCCTCCTTCCACAAAATATTTGCTTCATTGTGGACGGCAGGGGTTAGTAATATGGTTTATGGTGTGTCATGTCTGAGTGGAATAAGGGTCCCACTTTAAATAGGTGGTGAATTGTGTGAGCCCTACTACTATAAATGGAAAGTGACAAAAGTTTTGTGGACCGTGGGAGTAATTAAGATTGTGTGAGGCAGTGTTGCGACCATCATTTGATATTGGAACCTTTTCAGTCATTTGCTGGCTTAGTTTCAGAACCATTTTTTTTGTTCTCCTGGCTTCGCTATTAAGCTAGATATATTCTTCATTTGTGCTTGAAGGTGTCGACTATTAAGCTGATATAAATCTGCAACAGGAAGGTGTTTATGTGTTTTGCTGATTTTTTTTTCATAGAGTGCAGGGTTGAATATCTGTGGGTGTTCAAATATTTGATAAGACTTATAGTGTATTAAGAGCTTCTATCAATCCTCTTTATGTTCATTTGTGAATATATTGCAACTCACACTTACTATCTTGATTTCCGCAGTCTAGATGGACTAGATAAATTGTGGTTGGAACTTGAACAATTTTGCAGCAATATTTTGTTTAATTTTTTTTATTACAACTCTCATTCTCAAGTCATATCCAGTTCTCACTGGATCCCACATTACTTGTGGTAGCATAATTTGGCTCCAGTGTGTACTATTGATTGTGTAGATCATATTATGCACAAGGATCTAAGTTTGTTTGTGCAATTCACTTTCAGAAAGTTACAGACTGCATGGTCAAGGCTGGAGAACTTCTGGGACGAAGAACTAATAGTGACATAGCCTGTGCTGTTAACATTATTTCGGATGGTTTGATGATAAGCTCTTATTCTGAGAAATTGCTTCAAATGAAAGTGGATGCTCTTCTTATGGTATGTACCCATGTTTAAAAGGAACTGGTACATATACCTAAAAGACCTTTGTTTGTCATATCTCTAAATTGCTTTTCTCATATTCCACTAACAGCTGAAGAATTATGAAGAGCTGATACGGTTTTGTGAGCAACTTCTTGGTTCTGTGGAGTCCAACTTTCTGGCACCTGCTTTCGAAAGCCACTTGGTGAACACGCATGGTTTTGACTCGAAGAGAGCTCCTTTCAGGGCCTGGTGCTCGTCTCTTATCTTGAAATCTTATTTCTACTTAGGGAGATTGGAGGAAGCCCTCACATTCCTGAAAAAGCAAGATGAACAATTGTCTCTTATTGAACGGTATTCTTTTAATTTGTACAATACACTATAGGATTACTTATGCACATGGCTATGTTTGATTATAACTATTCTACCAACCTTACTCTTTGCAGTGGCAGTAGAAACTTGGAGTCCATGATTCCACTGGCTGGAACTATACGTGAGCTGCTACACCATAAGGTGAGTAGTTCTTGATTTTTTCCATAAACAATTTTCGACAAGACGCACAAAGTATATGATATGAGTGTGATTTGTTTCTATCTCACCATACAATGGAATCTTGTTTATTCCCTTTCTGTAACAGCATAATAAGAAAAAACAAAAGAGAAACCACTACCCTCTATAAGATGCCAAACTTGAACTATTGTGAATATTTCTAGATTTATTGTTCATGTTAGTGGATCTATTAACTGGAACCTCAAGGGTTTCTGTCAAAAAAGAGCAAATTGAGATAATTAAGAAACTATTATAATATTATTAGATTAACTTACAACAAAATTATGTTAGAACAATCACAAGTCAGAATCTAATGAGGTTGCTTAGTTATTGCTTACCATAGAATTAAAAAATGTAACATCTCTGCATTTTACAGTTTAAGTGCATGTTGACCACATTTTACTAGGATCTGGGTGATAGCATTCCTGCTGTGAACTTTATGTGTCATGTTCTTTTGTCTCCCAGAAACTATAAATTTTTTGTCTCTTATATAAACCTGATGTTAAACTCACTATGATATGAATAAGATAATTAGTCAAGTCTGCCTCTAGCATCTGTCTTGCTGGACCCTGATCTTTTTTCTATTTCTTTGTCCTCTCAGCATGTATATGAAATTCGTTTCTATCCATTAGATTAATTTTTTTCTGTTTAGGCTGCAGGAAATGAGGCATACAAATCAGGAAAGCATTCAGAAGCAGTTGAGCATTACACTGCTGCAATATCATGTTCCGTTGAATCACGCCCTTTCACAGCTATATGTTTTTGTAACCGTGCTGCTGCATATCGATCAATGGGCCAACCTTTAGATGCCATTGCAGACTGCTGTCTTGCCATTGCCCTAGATAGAAATTATTACAAGGTTTGCATTTAAATTATTGATGATGAGTTCAAATTTGTCTGTCGTTAATATTGTCCATTTGATTGCCCCCGTGTATAATGTAGGAATTACATCCATTCATAAATATTTTGTGGTCCGAATTGTAAAATCTACTAGGGAAGGCACATCTATTTTGGTTTGAGTCACAATGCTGGCATGCCTAATTAGGTAATCTAGAATTCCGTACAAGTCTTTACATCAGAATAGTCGTTTTAGCTGAAAATACTGATGTACTAAAGCCCTTCCATATTATGCAACTTTATCTATATTGATAAGCATTCTGGCAGTGCTTTTATGTTAAAACAAAGTGATAATGCATAATTTGGCACCAGTGAACTCATTACTTCAGGAGATGTAACTTGTAGTATAACATTGCTACTACTCATTGACAAAGCATTTCGAAGAGTTTCAAGTTTCAATTTTGATTAATCATTATGAATGTTTCTAAATATTGTTGGTTACCTTATGATAATATTTTTGTAAAACGAGCAGGCCATCTCTAGGCGAGCTGCAATATATGAAATGATTAGAGATTATGGGCAAGCAGTTGCTGATCTGCAAAATCTTATACATCTACTATCTGAAGAAGTGGACAAGAAGATGTATCCATCTGTTAAATCTGATAAAGCTGATCTTGCAAATGAGCTTAGACAAGCTAGACTGAAACTTTTAGAAATGGAAGAGTTCACGAGGAATGAGACTCCACTCAATATGTACCTCATTCTGTAAGTTCTCATTCTTATCTAGTAACTTATTTATTTGTTTTGTGGTTTTAGATTATAGAATAGATACATATTCATTGTTTAGCAGCATATATTCTACTTTCTTGCAGTGACAATTTAACTCTGCCTGTAGAGCTTATTGATTCTTGTTATTAGTTATTACTGACCAAAAGTGAGTTTTTCTTGGTTGGTTTCGAATCATAGAAATGTCAAGAATTTCTTTACCCTTAGGCTCTTTAGTGGGGTTCTTTAGCTCGTTTTTGTTTTGTTTGGGAACCCTTGTCACTTTGTACTCTCTATCTTCCATTAAACTTTTTTATGCACCTGCACTTTTGTGGAATGAAATCATATCATATTTCAGGTATTATGATGTACAGTTGAGGTGCTGAGAAGTGTAACTTTATACTTGTATCTTTTGTAAAAATGAATATAAGCATCTTATTCAATAAATTGACTGATCTCTACTTCAATTCCAGCGGGGTTGACTCTTCTGCTCCAGCTTCCGAAATTAAGAAGGCTTATCGCAAAGCTGCATTAAAATATCACCCCGACAAGGTTTCAATATACCTTTTTTTTGTTTTCTTTACTGTTTTCTGGGCAGATAATCAATTATATTGTCAACTGGTGTAGGCTGGCCACTCTTTGGCAAGAAATGACAATTCAGATGACCCCATATGGAAGGAAATAGCAGAGGAGGTTCATAAAGATGCAGACAGACTCTTCAAAATAATTGGAGAGGCATATGCGGTACTTTCAGACCCTACAAAGGTATTGATTTTTAATATCTCAACTGACTGCTGCCCACATATTTTATCAGTTTCCACGATTTATTTGAATGCTAAGGTCTTCAAAAGAAGTACTAGTTAGGTGTTAAATGTACTGGCATAGTTATCCGTTAAGCACTAGTGGAGTTGTTCTAGATGGGCAGTCATCCTGTATATCGAAACCCTGTTGGCTCTCAGTGTACTGAACTTGTTCTGGGTTCCCACTATTATCTTGAATTTGCCATGGCTTAACGCATTCCACGTGCAGCGGTCACGTTATGATCTGGGAGAGGAGATGCGAAATGCCCGCAATGGAAATAACAGCTCGAAAAATTTCTCAGATTTCCAAAGCCACACATTCGAGAGGAGTAATTCTAGGAGACAATGGCAAGAGGCTGGAAGATCATATGGAAACTCAGCTAGAGGGACCGAGAGAAGCCACTACCATTGGCAATCATAAAGGGACTCCTCTGGATGGAATCAAAATGTTCGAATTAAGGATAAGGGCATACAATTTCGTGCTGGGTTCTTACCAAAGTCCCAGAATACTTTTGACATAACTTAATCCACTCAACAGTGAGGGCTGATGGACTGGATCTGAAATTTTGATGGCTAGTCCAAGTGAGGCTCTACAATGTATAAACCGGATACTGGCAACTCCCGGGTACGAGGAAATGGATGTTTCTGGATGGAGAAAGAACGAGTCCATGTTCTTGTTTATTCACCGTGTTCAACCTTTGGTTCGAACCAGCATACTAACAGTGTGTTGCTTGACTCAGGAATTCGTGAAAGAAAAGAGGTAAAACGTTGGTAGCACAGGAACGAGGTTGAGTGTAGCTAATAATTTGTGTTTCATTCTGCTTGAGTGTATGTATTTGTCATATTCAAAAGCTCCATGTGCATAAGCTCTGATTTTTTTTGTTTTTTTAGATTATGCCTTGTTGAAATTTTTTTCACTGGAAAGAGAATCTTAGAGCCATTGGCTGTGTTGGTACTTTGATAATGGAGTACATTTTTGTGCAATAGTATGGCAAAGATATTTGTTTGTATTTTTTTTGTTGGATAAAAGTTTCAAACCACAAAAGATGGTGAGCATTAAAAGTAGTACAAAGTTTCACTCAGCTAAAAACGAGCTACAAGATTACCAACACAATGATATCTAAATAACAAGATAAACATCTAGCCAAGAATCAAGACAAAAGAGAAGCCCCCGGCAAAACTAAGACCAATGCACCTTCCACTAGCAAAGCAATAAAAAGAGGCAACTAGCAACACTACCACCAAAAGGCGAGAACTATCCCACCCACATGCAAAAGAGGGTAAAAGAAGCAAGATGAAATTCACCTTTGTATGGCTCGGCCAGTGGTATTGATTCTTCGATAATTTTTTGATAACTTTCTAACTTTGACTAACTCATCGCACAATTTTCCTAATATAAAAAGAAAATCCGGACACCACCATCTAAGATATTTGTTCGTATGATGTGTCTTTTTAAATAATCTTGTGGAAAAAATTTAACTCCAAATATGTTTTGTTCTCTAATTTGATGAAAAATAGTAGATATATTTATATTACTCTTTTTAACTTTTTTCACCTGTATTGTAGGGCTGTGTAACTTTCCTTTGATGTGATTGGGAATAATCTCATTCTCCCTTTATTTTGCTTCACCTTATAATATTATTATCACGAGACATTGATATGAAGTATAACCATAGTTACTTATGAGAATTGGAATAAAAGTATTGACTCAATAAGTAAGTGAGGTCAACGAAATCACCGGCATCAAAAAGTCCAAAGGCCAAACACGTTAGGCTAAGACCCACGGTCATAATAAGTCAAGAATTTGGGTCCTATTATTTTGTCATACATAAAAGTATCAATTAAGTCTATTTTGTTTACACTTGACAAATGCATACGAATCTCCATGTGAATTTATGAAGTTGATATTGACTTATTGAGGAGAATATGTTTTTGTAATAAAGGACTAATTGCAAATTTTCATTTATAGAACCCTCTTACATGTTGCAATATGAATCTACGTGTGAATTATGAAGTTGATATTGCCTTATTGAGGAGAATATGTTTTTATAATAAATTAATGGATAAATTGCAAATTTTCATTTATGAAACCCTCTTATACGTTGCAATTGCATAAACGTCATCTCTGAGCACCGTCATTGATTTGATTTATTTATACTGTACATTTTATTTTATAACACAAAAGTTCTTATTGTCGTTATTAATTTTGTAAATTATATCCAATGGCCGATTTGTTCATTTTCTTTATAATTTCAAATGAAAAATAAAGGAAGCATTGATTCTCATTATTACAAATAATGATGTTAATAAAAATTTAAGATATAGATCGTGGATCGGTGGTATGAATCAAGCCAAATCAACATTCTGGTGTCCAAAATGATTTGGGACTAATTCAAGATTTTAATGATATTACAATAATTTGAGATATTTTTAATAAAATGTAGTGGTACTTATAATTAGTTCGTAGAAAAAGTAATCGACATTTAGAAAAAAAAGAAGATCTAGTATACATAACTATAATATAGATTGAGGGCTGTTACTTAGAAACTGTGCAACCTTTATTTATGTATCATATAATTTCTAGATTAATGAAAAAAGGTTGGGTGGTATTTAGCAAGCCAAATCAACATTCTGGTGTCCGAAATGGTCTTAGGGCTAGTTCAAGATTTTAGTGATATTAACAATAATTTGAGATATTTTTACCTATAATTAATTACAAGTAGTTCGTAGAAAAAGTATCAACACTAAGGAAAAAAGAAAACTTGTATACGTAACCATAGGATAATATTGATTGAGAATTGATATTTATGATGAACATTAATCTAGCCGACTAAAAATCATACTACTATAAAACGGAATTGATATAATATAAAATACTCCTATAAAAATAAAATGAAAAAACGATGGCTTTTCTTTGATAATGATATGCATGCACCTATCTCGGAATCAAATTGAGAAAAATGGAATAACTTACAAAATTTTGGAAAAAATGTCCATAAACAAATTGAACTTAACGAAAATTCCATCGCAATGGATGCTAAATAAAATTAATTAATTTACTAAATTCCTGACTAAATCGTACAGGACTTGGATTTTGTAGTGTATTCTAGTTTTTGTGTTTAGATATCTATCCTTTTCAAATTAATATTAAAATAGCCCCAACCTATACGTCGATAATACATGTTGCAATAAATAACGTTGTCTATATTGTGGAAAAATGAATTAGTCTGCTGTACCCATTCAATCGCATTCCACAATTTTATTTTGCAATAAATAACATTGTCTATATTGTGGAAAAATGACTCAGTCTATTGTACTCATTCAACTACATTCCACAAATTCCTATCTTGTTTAACACTATATATACTCTTGCAAATCACAAGTATTACTCATCTCAAATACAGGTTTCTAATTAGTTTCTTGAATTAGCAACACTCAATAATGTCTCGAATATTTATTTGCTTGTTCATCTTGATTGGATCTATGTCTGCAGTAATGTGTCAGCTGCCAGGTATATATTTATAGTAATAGTACAAATTTTTTTTCACTTACAATTATTTATCTTAATTTGCATTTTCAAACAAAATTAAATTTTGCATGCAATTCTCCCTTAATACAAGAAGACGAGACTATGAAATGCAACTTAGTTAATTAGTAATATAAAATAAATGATATTACGTTACTACGTAGTAAGTACTTCATAAACAACTTTTTACGCATTCATTATTTGTTCGAAATCTAACTAAAACACTGCACTGAACGTATAGGTCATGTCGGAGTATGCAACGGGCGACTCGGCAACAACTTACCATCGGAGCGAGACGTGGTGGAGCTCTACAAGGCCAACGGAATCAAGAGAATGCGAATCTACGACCCCAACGCGAACACCCTGGCCGCCCTCCGCGGGTCCAACATCGAGCTCATCCTCGACGTCCCCAACGTGGACCTCCCCTCCCTCCAATCCGACGCCACCCAATGGGTCGAAACCAACGTCCGCCCCTACTTTCCGGCCACCAAAATCCGCTACATCGCAGTCGGCAACGAAATCGACCCCGCCAAATCAGACACGCTAAAATTCGTCCCTCTCCTCCTTCCCGCCATGAACAACATCCACAAAGCCCTCACGAAATTCCAACTACAAAACCAAATCAAGGTCTCGACGGCGACGTATTCCGCCGTGTTGAAGGACACCTACCCGCCGTCGAAATCCGCCTTCAACGACGACAATTTCATGCCTCCGGTGGTGAAGTTCCTTGCCTCGATCGGATCCCCGCTTCTAGTGAACATATACCCTTACTTTGCCCACATCGGAAACCCCTCCCAAGTGAAGCTCGACTACGCTTTGTTTACTGCTCAAGGAGTTGAGGTTTTCGACAATGGCTTCGAGTATCGGAACCTCTTCGACGCGATGGTTGACGGCGTTTACTACGCGATGGAGAAGGCCGGGGGCAAAGGCGTCGGGGTGGTGGTGTCTGAGAGTGGGTGGCCGTCGGGGGGCGGAGGAAGCGTGGAGACGTTGGGGAATGCGGAGACGTACTACCGGAATTTGATCGGACATGTCGGCGGGGGGACGCCGAAGAAGAGGGGGGCGTTGGAGACTTACTTGTTTGCGATGTTTGATGAGAATGAGAAGACGGGAGCAAAGACTGAGCAGCATTTTGGCCTTTTTAGGCCAGATAAGACTCCTAAATATAACCTAGGTTAATTAAGTTGTGTTTTAATTAAGTGAGAATTGTCTCTTATATGAGAGATGAAATATTGATGTAATGTTATTGATTGTTGCCAAAATAATGGACAAGATTATAAGGTTGTTCCAATGGTGTATTCAAAACTTAATTAGTCTGAAAACACTCAAAAATAAAAATAAAAACAAGTAAAAAATTTTTTTACAATAACACATGCATCAAATAATCATTATACTTGGACAAAATTTCACTAACATACTTAAGAAATTATGATTACCTAGATTTTTTAATAAACGTAAATAATGGGACAAAATCAAGTTAGTTGACATTTTATAAATTACTCCCTCCGTCCCGACTAAGATGACACATTCCTTAGCTGGCACGGGGTTCTAGGAGTAATTGATTAATGTGTTTAATTGGAGAGAGAAAAGATGGGTGGAAGTATTAAAATAGAGAGAGAAAGAAATGTGAATATTTTAATAGGGGTGGGAAAAAGTGGTTGAGTGTATTAATTGGAGAGAGAAAGTTTTCAAAAAAGGAAATGTCTCATTTTGGTTGGGACAAACTAAAAAGAAAAACGTGTCATCTTAAGCGGGACGGGGAGAATATATAAGAGGTTGATTTTCTGATAGATAAGTGTAATCACAAAAGAATTGTAGGACATCTTATAAATGAGTAATAAAAATGATAACATCGAGTATGCAGTAATCTATAGAAATATAAAACCACAGTTTTTGCAGGTCCATATTTGCCACCCAACTTCATGGAATTTTTATGAATCATATATTAAAATATTGAGATTTATCAAGAACTATGCATTATGTAAAAGTTAGAAATAATTGCTAACAAAAGATTGATCATTGACGTGAGAAGAGGCAAAAAATGAATAAAGTCATGTCTTGAGCATGAAATAAATCTGACATCTATATCTGTGCTATGAAGTGAGAAAGAGTGACTGCTCTGAATTGAGATGAGTCATATATATATATCTGATAGATAATGATAAGAACTAAAATGAAAATAAAAAAATAAATCTGAAGTTAGCATACCCTCAATATCTGTTGAGCAAAAATATTGGGTTCCTAGAGAAGTTTTGTAGCTTTATAAAAAGCCTCACAAGCTAGCATTGGAGAAAGACCTTTGAATCACATTTCAGGAACTGCATATTCAAATCTTGAGGAATCGAGATCCAAAGTAAGGAATAAAATATTTTGCATTTTAGTGATTTTATCAGTCATGTATTTACATGCATTATAATCATTCTTATATTTACATGCCTTATATTTATATACTGTATTTAGAAAACTTAGTATAAGAATAATTTAATTTGCTATATTCTTCAACTTCAGATATAATGTTATAAATATTGTATTTGGTGGAGTAGGTATAGAGATTCCACATAATTATCCCAATAATTTGCTCATTATCCGCCTTAATTAATAATTTTGAGATATCTACTTGAATTATATATAGTGGTCTACGAAAGTAATTGAAAATACAATATTATTAATAATAAATCTATGTTATTTAGTTTCTAACATTTGGAAGAATTTTCTGTTTAATTTATTATAATTGAATATAAATGATTTGCATATACGTCGACTAACTTAGTAACTTGATATGATATAGAGATATTTTTTTTAGTTAGATTTTAATCATTTGATGCAATATGTAAAATGATTTAGTACTTCTACTTTTTTTAATTTAATATTGAATTAAGTTCGTTGAGAAAGACTATTTAAATGAATAATATTTGTTTCATGTTTAATGTTACTGTTGAGCTATTATTAGAGCATCTCCAATGGTACATAGGCTAGCAATAGGCCAGCAATAGGCTAGTCATTCTCTCCCCTGCCACGTCAACAACACTAAAAAATCTACCTGCCACATCAGATTTAGGCCAGCCGTAGGCTAGCCATAGGCCAGCCGCAATAAAAATAATTCAAAATATACTACATTTACGGAATTAAAATTACGATTAAAATACGGAATTAAATTTACGAGACATATACGGGAAAATTAATCCATTCCATTAAAAAAAAAAGTACAAAGATTTAAAAAAAAAAGTACATGATTTTTTTTTTAAAAAAAAGGGCTTCCACACACGAGCCCCGCCACTCTCTACTCCTCATCGCCGCCGCCGTCGCCGCCGCCGCCGCTGCCGCCACCCGTGGTATCTGAGCCCACGTCGGAACCCGCTAGCCGTGCCCTCGCGATTTCCAAATCAACCCGCATGCTCTCGAGCATCGAGTGAAGAAACATCTTCTCCGTGGGGTCAGTGGCGGTCCTCCAATCTTGGAAGACCTTGTACATCTGATCCCGCGTATGGTTACGCGAATGGAGAGTGTACTCGAGTGGGGCGGGTGGGAGGGCGGAGGGGCCATGTCTTGCTCCCAGGCCCTTCCGGACCTCTTCCCGGCTGAAGTCCTTCCCGTGCGGGCAGTTGCCTCCTCTGGCGGCTCTGATCTTCGCCCACATGTTGACGACCCGGCATTTGGTTGTTCGCAACCGGCGGGCCGTCGCACACCTCCAACCACCCACCTTGCGACAACGCGACGTTCTCATCCTCAAGTCCACTTCCTCCGTACACTGTCGTCAACAAGCGGGTTGCGATGACTCGCCGACCGCCTTGGCCTTCCCCTCGTCTTCTTCTTCGGCGCGGCCAGCCCCGCTGGAGAACGGAAGTGTCCGGATCCCAGAGATCGATCCCCATATCATACAATGACAAAAGGTCATCGCCAGTGAAGCTAACGTCTCCACTTGGTCGGCGTGTGAGGCGAAGCCGTCAAAAAATCAAGCGGGGGCCGATAGACCGTGTCCCCTCCCGGTGACCCCTGCATCCGGGATGCATACCATCTTGCATCCCCCCCTGCATGGCCGCCTCCAATGATTCGGCTAGCCGATCGGCCAGCGCGAAGAATCGGCTAGCCGACCATTGGAGATGCTCTAATTTAAACGGCTTTTTATTAATATTATCTATATAAATCAATAAATATAATTTAGGAATGCTATAAAATAGAGGTTTGATTTTGATTTAAGTTATAGAAATTATTCTATAAACGGAAAAAAAGGAATTCATTATCTATTGGTTAAATTTTGTTTTAAGTTATTCTATAAACGGAAAAAGGAATTCATTATCTATTGGTTAATAAAGAGCTGGCCAACTCTAATCGAACTAATCACAACAATCTTGAGATTGACGAGAGATGAAAGATAGAAAAGTATAAATACTTTAATTTGAATTTCGGGAATACTCCTTCCGTTTTAACAGCACTCAAGAGTTATTTTTGGTTAGTCTAATTCAGAATTGGCATAGTAAGAGTGTCCACTATAGTTGGTCGGGCCTGGCCACCAACGCCTATGTTTTCCACTATAGTGAACATGCTCAAGTCACCAAATAATTTAATTTTTTTCATTTTGTTTATATTTTAATTCTACTACAATAAAAGTTATTGGACTATAATAATTAAAATAATGCATAAAAACTAAAATTAAAACAAAATCTTCGTTGTATTATACAAAGGGGTAAAATTATACAACGAAAATTTTCGACGTCTCATAAACTACATTCCCAATGCATATCACGCTCTACCCCCTCCTCCTCTACGATTCCAAACCTCTTCGACCAAATCAGCCTGCAGTGTCGTATGTGATGTTTCCCTCCGCATATCGGCGAACCGTTGGATCAAGTATGCATTACTACGCGGTACACCCATCTGCAGTGGGGCGATTGCAATACCGTGACTCGTACTAGCACCATCTTCCGATGCCCAGTTCTCTGCAGAATATCCTTCGTCATCTATTATCATATTGTGCAATATGATACATGCATACATGATAGAGGCGACATCATTTTCGTGCCATTGTCGAACCGGGCACCTTAGAATGGCCCATCGCGCTTGGAGGACACCAAAAGCACGTTCAACATCCTTCCTAGCACCCTCTTGTTTGGCCACGAAATAGGATTGTTTCGGCCCAACCGGCTGTCGGATCGTCTTAACAAACACGGGCCAACGAGGATATATCCCATCGGCTGAATAGTATGCCCTGTTGTACTGCGTCCCGTTGGCCATGAATCTGACCGTCGGACCCTCACCCCGACACTCATCATTGAAGAGATGAGACGAATGCAGTACGTTGATGTCATTGTTCGACCCTGCAACACCAAAATATGCATGTCAGATTCGCAATCGGTAGTCAGCAACAGCTTCCAGTATCATTGTTGGGTGTCTCCCTTTGAATCCAGATGTGAACTGCCCCTTCCAAGCAACTGGGAAATTCCTCCACTCCTAGTGCATGCAATCGATGCTGCCCAACATCCCCGGAAAATTATGCACTCTCCCGTGCATATCTATCAATCTCTGGCACTCATCGGCATTTAGCTTCCGTAGATACTCCGGACCGAAGATGGCCTGGATACAATTACAAAACTACCTCAGCGTCGTTAGGGCAGTTGTTTCACCCAACTGTGGGTATTCGTCGAACATATCAGCGGGACCGGCATAGGCAAGCTGCCTAATTGTAGTTGTATACTTCTGATATGTCGACAACCCGGGTCGGCCGCTAGCATCACTGCGCAGTGCGAAGCACTTGTACCGCTGCGCCAATGTAGTCGCTATACAGATGAATAATTGTTGCGACATTCTGAATCGGCGATGGAAAATCTCTGCTGGGTAACGGGGGTTACCGTCAAAGTAGTCTTCTATCAACCGCTGGTCGGCCCCGACATGGTCACGGCGGATGGTCCGCCGATGATAGAACGGGCGAACGAACGCCGCCACGTCCTCCTCTTCTGCTTCCCGTTGCACCTCTTGAGCGAGTTCATCGAACTCCCTATCCACCAATTGTTGGAACTCATCGTCGAAACTCATTTTTCCAAAGTAGAATTGGTGATAAAATGAAAAGAGTGGAGATTGGAATGGTGTACAAAATTGGGAAAAAATGGGTATATATATAGAAATTTAAAAAAATCGTAAATTAGGGGAGCCGCGGCCCGTGGCCGCTGCAATAGGAGCGTCGCGGCTCACGCCCAAGCGCCGCGGCCAGATAAAAAGAAAAGTAATTAAAGTATCGTATGTAGAGAATGAGTCTGATCTCTTTAGAGATTTTTTTTTTTCTAAAAATAAAAATCTATTTTTAAAAGATAAACCAGAATGTAAATGATTTTTATTTTTGAAGGATGAAGAAGGTATAAAACATGATTCTATGCTTTAGATTAATTAACAAAATTATTGAACTTATTAATATTTTCTTCTATACGTAATTTTTATTATGCATATCCATATTTTAATTCAATTTTAAGAATATTATCACAAAGTTTAGATGCACCTAATGAATTTTCGAACTGTTCATCTCCAACCATTTACACCAAACTCAAACCCATTTTTTTGGGGTATACGTCACATCAAAAAGTAGTTTTACTCCAACCATTTACACCAAATTCAAAATTTACACCATTTTTGAGTTTTTGTCTCACAAAAATTTTGAAGTAGCACCATATTTGGTGTTGTTTCATAAAAAAACATAAAAAATGAGTTTGAGTTTTTATATTTTTTTATGTACTACCTATGACCTGGGGTATTTGGAGCATTTCTTTTGGGCATGAGATTTAAGAAATTGATAAAGGTTTTGCTAAAAAAGGAAATGACTCGACTATCTTGGGACAACCCAAAAATGAATACGGCTCAACTACTTTGGGACGGAGGGAGTATATATTTTCTTTTGTTCTTCATTTATGAAATTTTGCTTAGTTGAATATTATAAGTTGCGATCAATTTGTATTGATTATAGTACGATTGCTTCGTACGTATTAGATAATTTAAGGTGTGCTAATCCAACATTTGTTTTTTTTTACATTTATAATTGAAATATTATTTTATTTATCTAATAAAATGTTATTGTACATTTTTTTTAAAAAAAATTTACGCAATGATATCAGTTCTTATTTCCATTGACTTATTGTAAATATGTAATTAGTATGTGAAAATTATAGGATTCGTGCATAGCACAAGTGAAAATACTAATTATAAAAATGGCAGAGCATTTTAAAATTAATAAATGTCGCAAAATAATTTTTTATAAAATCTTATTATTTGATCAGGCGGAACATAATTTTTGCCTAATGATTTTTCTTTAGTATAGAACACATTTTCAATAATAATATTCTATCTACTTTTATTTATTTTATTAATTTTGTATTAAAGTAAAAGTAATTTTTGTGGATGAGTTATTATTAAAAGTTTGTGAGATTAGAA
Source organism: Salvia hispanica (assembly GCF_023119035.1). NCBI lineage: Eukaryota > Viridiplantae > Streptophyta > Magnoliopsida > Lamiales > Lamiaceae > Salvia > Salvia hispanica. Next base: position 5,051,668 of record NC_062967.1, on the reverse strand, counting down.
AAAAGATCTTTTACTAAAAAAGATTTTAAGGGAGTACATTTAATAAGTGCTTTACATATGTAGTGGCAGCCCACTTTCCCTCCTCATTTGTACAACTCTCGTTTTTTCTCAAAATCCCCCAAATCTAATACTCCTTGTTAGAGCATCCGCAATGGTGCTTAGGCCAGCCATAGACCAGTCATAGGCTAGCCATTCTCTCCCCCGCCATATCAAGCAACACTAAAAAAACCACCTGCCACATCAGATTTAGGCCAGCCATAGGCCATACCGCAATAAAAATAATTCAAAATATACTACATTTACGGAATTAAAATTACGATTAAAATACAGAATTAAATTTACGACACATATACGGGAAAATTCATTAATTGCATTTAAAAAAGTTACATAGATAAAAAAAAATTACATGCATAATAAAGAAAAAAAACTATCGCCGTGCAATCCTCCGTGCCCACAACTCTTCAATTATATCCTTTTGGAGTTGAATATGAGCATCCACTTGGCGCATGTTGGCAAATTCCTTGAAGGCGGCCGGCTTCATCGAGAGGTACCCCACGTCGTATTACTAGGGGTGGCCGTTCCGTGGCTTGGACCGGCTTCATCGTCACTGACCCAACTAGTCGGGTTGTACGCCTTCGTCTTCGACGATCATGTTGTGAAGGATAATGCAGGCGTACATTATTCGGGTAACGCATCCGACATCCCACAAAACGCGTGGGACCCACTTAATTGCCGCCCATCGAGACCGGAGCACACCAAATGCGCGCTCCACGTCATGGCGCGCCGACTCCTGTCGTTCGCGCAAAGTAGGCCTTCTTTCATCACTTGTTTGTCGGATCGTCTCTCACAAAGACCGGCCCCCGAGGGTATATCCCACCCGCCAAGGAGTAGCCCATATCATGCCGGTTGCCGTTGGCCACAAATGAGACGGCTGAACCGACGCCCTGGCACTTCTCGTTGAAGAGGGGAGACCAGTTCAAGACGTTGAGGTCGTTGTTCGACCCGGCTACTCCAAAATACGCATGCCAGATCCACAGCCGGAAATCAGCTACGGCCTTGAGGATTATCGTGGGGTTCTTTGACTTGTAGCCGGTCGTGTAGGCCCCCTTCCCGGCAGTCGACCGTAGGCCAACTGCCCGATTGCCGCCGTGCACTTTTTGAATAGGGATGTGGCCGGGTCTGCCGGCCCGCATCGTGCACTGAGGCGGAAACACGGGTCTCCGGCGCTCATCGCTAACGATGCGCATAAACAACTCCTTGCGCATTCTAAAACGCCGCCGGAACATAGTTAGCGGGAAACCGCGGGTTCTCGCGAAAAGTAGTCGTCGTACGGCCGGCTGATGTGCGGCTGCGTGATCCGTCAATCAACTGCTCGGTGGTGGACAACTAAATGGAGGGCGAGGTATTGCCTGCTGAGGAATGTCCGGACATCACCTCTAATAAGATATTTGTTCGTATGATGTGTCTTTTTAAATAATCTCGTGGAAAAAATTTACCTCCAAATATGTTTTGTTCTCTAATGATGAAAAATATATATTTATATTACTCTTTTTAATTCTGTTCACCTATTTTGTAGGGCTGTGTAACTTTCCATTGATGTGATTGGGAATAATATCTGAGCATCTCATTCTCCCTTCATTTTGCTTCACCTTATAATATTATCACGACACATTGATATGAAATATAACCATAGTTACTTATGATAATTGGAATAAAAGTATTGACTCATTAAGTCAGTGAGGCATCAAAAAGTCCAAAGTCCAAACACGTTAGGCTAAGACCCACGGTCATAATAAGTCAAGAATTTGGGTCCTATTTATTTGTCATACATAAAAGTATCAATTAAGTCTATTTTGTTTACACTTGACAAGTGCATATGAAGCTCCATGTGAATTATAAAGTTGATATTGACTTATTGAGGAGAAAATGTTTTTGTAGTACTAAAAATAAATTAAAGGATTAATTGCAAATTTTCATTTATGGAACCCTCTTATACGTTGTAATTGCATAAACGTCATCTCTGAGCACCGTCATTGATTTGATTTATTTATGCTGTATATTTTATTTTGATTTTTATAACACAAACGTTCTTACCAAATGAAAAATAAAGGGAGCTTTGATTCTCATTATTATAAATAACGATGTTAATAATAATTTAAGATATACTGTAGATCGTAGAATCAAATTAACTGTATAACATTTATTTATGTATCATTTCAGATTAATAAAAGGTTCGGTGGTAGGTATCAAGCCAAATCAACATACTGGTGTCCAAAATGGTTTTAGGGCTATTTCAAGATTTTAATGATACTAACAATAATTTGAGATATTTTTAATAAAACGTACCTATAATTAATTACTAGCTAGTTCGTAGAAAAAGTATCAACATTTAAGAAAAAAGAAAATCTAGTATACATAACCATATAGTAGTATAGTATTGATTGAGAATTGTTATCTATGATGAACATTAATCTAGCCGACTAAAAATCCTATAATATAAAATATAAAAATAAAATGAAAAACGATGGCTTTTCTTTGATAATGATATATTGATATGCATGCACCGCACCTATCTCGGAATCAAATTGAGAAAATGGAATAACTTACAAAATTTTGGAAAAAATGTCCATAAACAAATTGAACTTCACGAAAATTCCATCGCAATGGATGCTAAATAAAATAAATTAATTTACTAAATTCCTGACTAAATGGTACAGAACTTGGATTTTGTAGTGTATTCTAGTTTATGTGTTTAGATATATATCCTTTTTCAAATTAATAGTATTAATATAGCCCCAACCTATACGTCGATAATACATGTTGCAATAAATAACGTTGTCTATATTGTGGAAAAATGAATTAGTCTGTTGTACCCATTCAATCACATTCCACAATTTTGTTTTGCAATAAATAACATTGTCTATATTGTGGAAAAAATGTCGTAGTCTATTGTACTCATTCAATCACATTCCACAAATTCATATCTTGTTTAACACTATATATACTCTTGCAAATCACAAGCATTCTCAACTCAAATATCAGGTTTCTTAGTTTCTTGAATTAGCTATACTCAATAATGTCTCGAATATTTATTTGCTTGTTCGTCTTGATTGGAGCTATGTCTTCAGTGATGTGTCAGCTCCTAGGTATATATTCATACAATATTTTCACTCACAATATTTATCTTTATTTGCATTTTCAAACAAAATTAAATTTTGCATGTTAATTCTCCTTTGATATATAAAAAGACGACCAAATGCAACTTAGTTAATTACTAGTATAGTAGTAATACTTTCTTTTCCATTTAATAGGTTGAGACTTTGAGTTATTATAAAATAAATATTACTATTACTTTTTGAAATCTAACTAAAATACTGCACTGAACGTATAGGTCACGTCGGAGTATGCAACGGGCGACTCGGCAACAACCTGCCCTCTGAGCGAGACGTGGTGGAGCTCTACAAGGCCAACGGAATCAAGAGAATGCGAATCTACGACCCCAACGCGAACACCCTTGCCGCCCTAAACGGGTCCGACATCGAGCTCATCCTTGACGTCCCTAACGTCGACCTCCACTCCCTGGAATTCGACGCCACCCAATGGGTCGAAAACCACGTCCTCCCATACTTTCCGGGCACCAAAATCCGGTACATCGCGGTGGGCAACGAAATCGACCCCGCCAAAAACGAAACCAAACCATTCGTCCCTCAACTCCTCCGCGCCATGGAAAACATCCACAAAGCCCTCACAAAATTCCAACTACAAAACCAAATCAAGGTCTCCACGGCGACATATTCCGCCGTGTTGAAGGACACCTTCCCGCCGTCGCGCTCCGCCTTCAACGACAGTGGTTTCATGCCTCCGGTGGTGAACTTCCTGGCGTCGATCGGATCTCCGCTTCTAGTGAATATATACCCTTACTTTGCCTACATCGGAGACCCCATCAATGTGAAGCCCGAATTTGCTTTGTTTACTTCTCAACAAGTTGTGCGTGATAATGGGTTGGAGTATCGGAACCTCTTCGACTTGATGGTTGACGGCGTTTACTACGCGATGGAGAAGGCCGGGGGCAAAGGCGTCGGGGTGGTGGTGTCGGAGAGTGGGTGGCCGTCGGGTGGCGGAGGAAGCGTGGAGACGTTGGGGAATGCGGAGACGTACTACCAGAATTTGATCAGACACGTCGTCGGCGGGACGCCGAAGAAGAAGGGGGCGTTGGAGACCTACTTGTTTGCCCTGTTTGATGAGAATCAGAAGCCGGGCAAAACGACTGAGCAGCATTTTGGCCTCTTTTATCCTAATAAGACTCCTAAATATAATAAGCTCGGATTAAGGAGCGGCTAATTAAGTTAAGTTGTGTTTCATCCTTGTCTATCTATATATACTCCATATAGATGGGTTCAAGTGAGAATTGTCTCTTAGATGAGAAATAAGAGATTGATGTATGTTATTCATTGTTGCCCAAAAATAATGGACAAGATTATAAAGTTGGTCCAATGTTTGATTCAAAACTTAATTCATGCTTTTGCAAGGATGCATTCAAAAGTTATTAATGGCGGCAGAAATTCACTTTACAAAAACAAGTTGTCCATTGTCACACAAATAGTGAAATAACTATCGTGCCACTTCGGTTGCCACATTAATAATCTGATTATCTAAAAAAATTCAAAATATTTTATTTCCAAAAATGATACAATAAATGCCACAAATAGACAATATCAACTAAAAATAATACTTCTGGAGATATTGATTGTCACATCAATATTTTAATTGTAAAAAGAATTACATATTTTATTCTTGTAATGATAATTACTTAATGGTGGGACATTTTCAAATAAACATCACAAAACAATATTGTAGTATAAAATTCTACTCTTATTGTCTAAGAAAAAGATCATCTTTATTGGAACAAATGAAATATAAGTAATTTTATTTAATAAGGTAGATCTCATATTTTTACTTACTAATCACTATTTTTTTTATCAATGTTTTTTAATTTTACCAGCTTAAAAATAAAATTTCTTACAATGCTATAATAAGAATATTATTGGTGGATAGATATTTGAAAAATTAGAAGATCTTTTTTTTATATTTTTTTTTTATAACTAAAGTCAAGTACATTTAGTAAGTGGTTTATAAAAACAGTGGCAGCCCACTTTGCCTACTCATTTGCACTACTCTCGTTTATTTCAAAATCCCCAAAATCTAAACCTAGCAAAATTTCCGCGTCAATGGCGAATGCGGAAGCGGAGGCCCTCGATTTCGAGCCGGAGGAGGACGATCTTATGGACGAGGACGTCGGCGACGGATCCCCCAACCGAGCCACCGCTCCTCGCCTGAAGTCTGCCATCACCGGCGGCGGCTCCGCTCCGAAGAAGACCAAGGGCCGTGGGTTTCGCGACGAGGCCGCTGCTGAAGCTGACCGCAATGCTCGCATGTCTGCCCCCTTCGATTCGCTCGATTCAGAAGGCGGCCCTGGCCCCGAACGATGTCAGTGTCCTAAACCCTAATTCTATTTGAATTAATTCGTTTTTTGCTTTTCTGTTGTTTGAATTCACCTTGAATCGAACCGTTTTGTTCATATCTTTGTGCGGATACTGTTGAATTGTTGTTATATTAAACATTTGAAATACCTAATTACCAAGAAAACGAAAAATTGAAAGACCTGTTAGGTTATTTTAGAATCATTTCTGTAGAACTCAAGTTATGGGGCTGCTTACTGAAATTTGAGAATTGGGGTAGTTATTACTGAAGGTTTGGTGAAAAGTGAGCTGGATAATCTCCCGTGTGTTGCTTTATAGGTAGTGTTTACATTTCACTTGCACTCATAGTGTTGAAGAAGTCGGCTTTAGAAGTATGACATAGTTTGCTCGAGTGTTTTAAACTGTTGTTTATTATGAATTCAAAGTGGAGGCGTGTTGATTGAAATGGCACCATTTTTCCTTTGTTGTACAAACTTTTAGTGGATATTGGGATACGCGTTGAGTTTTAGTTATGGTTGCACTTTTGTAGCTATTGAAGGATGGATTATTCTGGTTACTGGAGTTCATGAAGAGGCTCAAGAGGATGATCTACAAAATGCATTTGGTGATTTTGGAGAGATAAAGAATTTACACTTGAATCTTGATCGTCGTACGGGTTTTGTCAAGGTATATAAACCTTGTTTTCTCTTACAAATTGGAGTACAATTTATTGTGATAGTTCCCTGTTACATTCTAATTATGCTGACACTTCATAGAGAAATGCTATGGCATATTTTATGTAATAGCGTTTGTCTGAAAATCTTGTTCATCCACTTTTTACATTTTGTTGTTGTTGAACTCAAAATTAGCTGAACATTTTGACCCTTCTAGCTACCATACTGTGTACATGGGCCCAAAGAAAGATTATTATTCAACCTGAGTTTCATAAACAGCATATTTGTTTCTTCGAGAAGGGATTAGTGAGCATTTTTCTTTTTCTGCATGGCACCCTCGCATTTTTTCGACACTAATCCAATCATCTGTCCCTGCACTATTTGATCGTATATCAACTGTCAACTAAATGCTTTTCATGGTGTTTTCTAGGGCTATGCTCTAATTGAATTTGAGAAGTTTGAGGAGGCACAGAGGGCCATTAGCGAGATGGATGGAGCTGAACTCCTAACCCAGATCATGAATGTTGACTGGGCATTCAGCAAAGGCCCATTCAGAAGAAGGAACATAAGGAGGAGGTATGTGTTCTCAAATTCTCTGAAATGAAAATATTAGTTCCTCTGTTCCCTCTTATAACTGTTGCCCATCAGAATATAGGACTAGGAAAGGAAATATCAGTATTGAACATTATAACTCTTCCATATACTTTAGGAGCCAGAGAAAATATGCAGAGCTTGGGAAAAACTATATTGGTAATGTGGATGTTTCACTTATTACCTTAACGGACAAAACAAATCATTGTAATTTTGATGAAGGTAAGATGGAGCATGCTAAATATTCTAGTTATCAGAGGGGTTTGTAATAACTAATAATTCATTCATTGAAAAATCTTTCTCCACTTTTAATCTGTTAGATGCCTCTCTTCATGTCTATTTTTGAGTGACCTACTATTATTGGCCTCCAATAATTTTGAATTGCTTGTTTGACCGAAGTGGGAACAACCACATTATCAATATGACCTGAATTATCTATCTGACTGTTACTGTATTTTGATTAATCTCTTTATTGGAATCTTGTAAAGATCACCTCGGGGCCATCGGTCCAGAAGTCCAAGGAGGAGATTCTGATCATGGCGGCATGTGAGAACTTTTGGGGCTTTGCTCTAAAGTGAAGATACCAATGTGAATCTTTGTTAACTCTTTAACAATTGTGTACGACTGCTGTTTCTGCTGGCAGTTTTTGTTCATTGACACTTTCTTTTTATGACGTTAGGCTTCTTCGGATTGCTCATCCTGGCTTGCTATTTTTATAAGTTGGTGGTACTCTCTATTTGAAGAATGTTCCAATGTTGTGTTGTTATTGGTTCCTATCAGTGTATTCAGTTGCCTTTTTTTTGTTGGTATTTGTTGCAATGTCTTGTAACATCATAATTCTTTTCTTTATCATGTTACTAAAATTAAATCATGACTTGAAATTTAACCATGATATCCAGTTACACGAGGCAATGATATAACACCAATTCGTTATAAAGCTTAATAATTTTCATCTGTTGCATATAAAACTGCAAATCTCAGTTGTTAAGCTTTAACTCAGATAATGTACATCTGTAAATTTTTGTGTGTGTCGTATATTTTGTGTGTTAACCTATTTTATCTACATTTTCTAAGGTGGAACCTGTTGCCTAATATCTATTCCTTTGAAATGATGTCCTACTTCCTAAATTATTTGTTTCAACACATAGAACCATGCATTTATGTAGCCCACGAACTCCAGAAATTGGCCATGCATAAGCTTGTTGGAGTTCCTATTGTACGTGACCAAATCCAGTTTTTGTTATCTGTCTGTCTCATTTCTCCCAACTGCCACGGATTGTACGAATTAGATAGATAGATACACAGGTAGATAACAAGAGTATCAATTAAACAACTCACTTGGCCATCCTGCAACTCGAAAATGACTGAATCTTCAGAAAATGGAATTGGTCTTGTCGATGATACCTGCCCACATAAATGGTGATGGTCAAGAAAACATAGGGAAAAGAAAAAATAAATTCGAAGATCATACAAATATAATGTGTATGGCATCTAACCCTAGGGTCACAAAATTTGTCCAGGCCATGTAATTTATCTTCATTCTTGTGAAAGCTATCTGCAAAATCATTTTCCACACATTCAACAACTTCACCTTCCCCTTTGCTTTGATCGCCTTTGTTTGGCAGAAAAGGGAAACCACAGTGCCTCCATTTCCACTCTTGCTGGTTGAAATACCTCAGATACACATTCCCATTTGATCCTATCAAGAAAAGCTGAGTCCCACCGAAGCAAGGCCCGGGTGCCCCAATGAGTGTGACACTAGTATGTGGAGTCCCATGCTCAATCCAGTTCCATCCGTCCGTGGGACTCCACTGATACTCGACAAGCCCACCACCCTCCGACAACATGAAGAGCGACCCCCTCAGTGACCCTGCTGAGGGCCTCGTTGCAGTTCCCGGTGATGTTGACAGAACCAAGTGCTGTGACTGGTAGTGCTGGTGCCACACTTGTGTGACTTTGTTGTATTGATATAGCCGCCCGTTCCTCCCCACGACGAACACCACGTTCTCCCTGAACCCCTCTTGATCGACTATGTTCGCAATCTTGACGCCCGGTGGATTCTTACAGTCTCTCCATTTGAACTTTCTCAGTGCTACCTACACATATAGTTTGAAACAGTTCGAACATATATCAGATGTAGTACTCTATCCGTAACATTGTAAGTGGCTCGTTACTTTTGGACACGCAGATAAAAGAATGTTTCTTTTCTGAAACAAGCCACTTGGGACGGAGAGAGTAATTAGTTTTACATGTTTATGACTACTGACTTACAGTGAACTGCAAGAGCCTCCCGGTCGTGCTGACAAAGAAGATTGCATCTTCGATTTTAGCCCTAATTGGCTGGCCGGGGATCCCATCCCACGGTGGGCCACCAACCACCTGCCTACCTTTCCTCATGGCAGTGCAGTTGATCCAAGCTAAATCACTGCTGCTTCTCTCTCTAATCAGCAAGCTCCCCTGCCCATCCACCACAAACAAGCTCCCGTTGTAGTTCCCAACCGCACTGTGGATCCCAGTCACGTACTCATGCCTCAACCAGAACCAGCCACTCTCAGTGTCCAGATACTCAAATGTCATGTAACTCTCTGTTATCAGGAAAAATGACTTCCCTCCCTGCATTAACCGGAGACGAAACAACTTCTTGTCCAATCTCTCACTAACGACACCATAGTCTTCGTCTGATGCATCACCATCTGGTGTTAGGTAACTCTCTTGTGTCCTATAGTCCTTTCGCCACCGTGAGATCGATGACTCGCTCGTCTCCTCCTTGGTGCCTGTGATGCAGTTGGTGGGTCCGCGCTGTTCAATGCAGTATTCCCCGTTCCATCCTTCACTCTCAGGGGCATCAAGCAGTGACCATACATACTTGACTAGGGATTTTTTCCGGCTACTCATTTGAGCGTTGGGGCCTAAATCCTCGCCTCCGAAGCCAGAGAGATGGAGCTCTGCAAGCCTTCCATCATCCAACGGGAAGATCGTCCTCCCGGCTTGGAGCTCCACCCCTGAGATGCCTCTGGCAACTCTTGCATTAGGGGGATGCTTATGGTTTATCCATTTCTCTTCATTTTCTACAAAATTTTCAAGTTTCTTAGCACAATGTTGGTAAACAATTGATGCGGTGAGACTCCCTGGCCTACCTTCGTTCTTGTGGATTTGATATTGGAACACGAAGCCGTCTGCAGTTGTGAGAAGCAGCAACGGGTTCGAGTCATCTTGAGTGGTGCAGGTGATGGAGGTCAGTAGATGGCCTTTGGGATTGCCATGAACCACCCATTTCCACTTCCTCCGGTGCAGCCTCCGCTCGATCAACCCCTCCTTCTGTATCCACCCGAAACATTTTTCCGTTTTTGAACCATCATCACAAACATCACTAGTAGTATAGTATATCACTCATGATTTTACCTTACTCAACAAGAAGAGAGACACAGAGTAGGCTCCAACTAGTCCAGGCACAACACAGGCAGGGGACGACGACACCAAGGAAGTATGAGTACCCTGCCTGTGCACGTGCTTCCTCCACGTAGGCTTTGATACACTATCGTACTCGTACAGATCCCCTGCAGCACTCACAATGAGGAGAAGCCCGGGTCTAACCCTAGCGCCATCGCTCACTGCTGACACATTTGCCCCTGGAGGCCGCCCGTGGCTCTCCCACCTAATCACACAAACGTACAAACATAACATGTCTGATAACCAAAATCCCTCAGAGTCGAGCTATCTAGCTCCTCACCTCGGGGGATCAACCCCAACAAGCTCGAGAAGCAGTCCGCTTCTCGTGCACAAGTACATCCTCCTGAGCCAAAAAAAGGAAAATACTCAAGACACACTCCATATTATTGGACTGGACCAATTCTATACATGGTCCCATATGACTCACTCTTTGTCATCTGTAACCACCCCCGAGGCAACCCCACCGTGCACGGAGTGATCAAACTCCACCCAGAATGGTTGTACGTCATCACTCAGCTGCATCTGTGTCGATCAACCAAACCAAAACATGCACTCGCTCAAGTTATTCTTGACCATATGTGTCCGTTCACTCTGGTGTAATGAAAAACGAGGAATAAGAAATTTCCCACATCTGTATCTATAAAAAAGAATTTCACAGAAAACGAGGAATATGAAATTCTTTTTTATGAATACGGAGAGTGAGAATTTTCTTATTCTTTTATTTTTCATTATAACCAAAGTATGGATAGATAGATAGATAGATAGATAGACAGACGAGCATGTATTACTTGATACAAGGAGCCAGTCTCAGACAGGGCAAGGATACTCTGGTTAACCAAAAACACAGAAACCGCGGGGACGGGCAGGTCATGCGGCGCGATCACCCAACGGAGGCCGTTCCAAAACCTCTCGTATATCGAGCCGCTCTCTCCGGTCACCCACACAGACGCCTCGGACATCCTAGTCAACGAGACTCTCCTCCTCAGAGGGAGAGACTGATGCCGCAGAGGAGTCATCTGGCTCCCATCACCGGCTTCTTGGATCGATGCGACGACTCTGCAGTCGCCGTCGATGCAAGAAACCAGGTCGTAGGGGAGCCGCAGCTCCCCCCAAGAGGCGGACTGCTCGTTGAAGTGCCAGAATCTGGTGCTCTTCTGCTCGAAGATTTGGTCTGGCTGTGCTATGTATTGGTGAATATGGCTGCAAGAATCGCAGGTGGCGACGGCGGCGTGGCATGATGAGGATAGGATTGCGTAGAGGAGGAGTGTGGACAACATGTGTGTGGTGATCAGCTAGCATGAGGGAAGATCATGGATTGATTTGGTGTTGTGTTTTTGGAAAGAATTGAGGAAAGGAAAAAGGACAAAGGAAAGTACATAGGTGAGATTGGGCAAATATGTTGAATCTGCTTGGGGAAGGAAAACCAGACAGACAATGGGGAGAGAGAAAGAGAGGTGAGAGCTAGAGTGGGCCATATTAATATATATGGGGTTAGTAATTAGTATAGTGAGTAGATGGTACATCAATTAGGTAAATACTTAGGTATGGTATTAATTAACATGAAATTTAATTGTATGCTGATTTTTTAGTTTAGACTTGAGAGTGTTATAAATTTAATGCTACAAAAGTCAAATGTGGATGCCCAATGTGATAAAAGTGTTAGACAATGATATACATGAGTCCCATTTTATTTTTGTTGGCTATGGGTTTAAAAAATTGTTTGAATATATTGATTTTAATAAATTATGAGTGAGATAAGTTGGTGGAATATGAATCTGTTTGCTAATAATGGTAAAATAAGATATTTTTGACGAATGGAGGAAAAATGAAAAATAAAACATTTAACGGAAGAAGGAGGAAGTAACTAGATGATTTTTGAGCATCAGATATTTACTTTTTAAATTTTATTTGAGTTTATATAATTTCGATGTGTAACTAAATGCTTAAAGTCGTGTATATCAGAGTGTCAAGTCAGCTTTGATTCGAACAAAATTTGAATTCTGAAAACTTCAAGAAATTATATACTCCATTTTCAAAGAAAATTGATTCATGTATCTCTATAATATTGATTAAATCATGAGATCAGAGTTAAGATTATTATTTAAAAATAGCACAAATTAATATCTAATGTGGTGTTTTGACAACTCGATTATCAGATGGTAACATTTGGCCCATAACGTGTTCTTAACTGCAGTCAAGAATGGGAATCAATATGGCCATTAAATTTCCTGATATGATTTTAATTGAGGAGTAGTTTCTCACCTAATACCGATGACTTTTAATGCCCACCATTAATCTTTTTTACTTTAGGTAAAGTGTTTTGTTTGGTAGAAAATGGAAGAGGTGTATATCACAATTAGAATCAGCTTTTGCATGACCCAAGCCAAAGTCGATATGATGATATATATTCCTACAAATCAAATGCCACAGAACAGACCTGTGACTGTGATTCCATTATGTGTGGTCTATATATTTCCAAATATCATAAGTATGGATGGCTCATTTTGTCCTTGTATTATTGTGTATCATAACAATATTATCCATTCCAGTGTATTATTTGATCATTCCTAAAAATACTTGGGGACTACTACTTGATCTTCATGGTCATGGACCACTCATGGGATGTATTTGACCATTTTGTCTGTGTACTTTTATGATTCCATGGGAACTCATAATTCTACAGACATATAGGTAGAATTCGAACATAAAGACTTTTGATATGGAACATCCACTCAGTACTAGATCGTGGATTACTTATAACTTACCAATCCACAACTAGGCTATTGTTAATAAAATGATACTACTATCTCTTGTTATATCACTCAATATATAATATGGAATTTGTTTATGATGTCACACATATATACTCAAATGTAATGATAGGCACTTAAATGGAGTAAAATAAAAGTAGTCTATATGGCGAGGCACGTCTTTTTGAATTTTTCAATATAAAGGTAACTAAAATTATACACATCACATCACTACTCCACATCATTTCGTCGATATTAAGTAATTTGTTGAATACAACGTGACAAGTTGTATTAAATCCACATCAACATGATAGAGTAAAAGAAAATTATAAAACAAAAAACAATATTGTCAAATCCCACTTCATTTAAAGTGCAAGACCTAGGCACATTGCAGGGATTTAGTATATAAGTATTTAAGGACATGAAATAGAATATTTCACAATCAAATTGCTTGTAAAATATGATTCCAAGTTATTATTGAAAAGAAAAGAAAATGGGGTCCAATACAGTGTAAATTGACAGGAGATTTTTTAATTAGACTTTGGATCCATGGAATCTTACAACTTTCATGTTCCATATTTATTGGTTGAATGGAACATGTCAGTGAGATGATTTTGACTTTTTGAATTTACTTTCTTAATTTAATTTCTGATTAAGAAATTAAAGATTTGCACTTATATAAGTACTTAGTCAAATGAGACGTGCGTTCTAATAAGTAATTTCTATGTACAAATTATGAATTCCAATATAGTATATGTCAACCTAAAGGATTTTGTCAGGCTTTTAAAGATGTTTACATATACTAAATTCCTATTATAACAAAATGACAAAACTATATAAACTAAAAATCTAAATAAAAGCATATACCTAGAAACCAAAATAAGGTAGGAGGCATGAGTATAAAAAATTTTGTACTACTTGCGAATTAATTCTATTGTGGAAACATCATATGATTCGGTCATTGCAAACTCTAGAAAAATGTTTAATTTATTTCAATTTATTGTGACATGTCACCTAAAATTGATCAGTAATTAGGTTTACCAATCCTGACTAATTCGACTGCGTAAATCATTTAAAATTATGGGTTTTAATATTACTACACTTGTAGTTGTATTAGTATATGTGTAGTATAGTCAACGGGAGGCATGCTTTATACATTCCATCTCATTTTCCTAATAAAGACAACCTTTCCGAAATATATTTTGTTGTTCAACTATTACTAAGTATTAAACTCATAGTATTAGATTAAAAATGTAATTAAACTCATACTACTATATTAAAAATGTACTTAAACTCATACTATCACATATGTATGATCTCACACATTTACATTCTGCATAACCCATTGCAAGGCTAACTCAGCCCAAAATGAATAGAAAATTAAAATTTAAAGCAATTCATATCTCAAACAAATTATCAAATAAAAAGGGCATTAAACCTACTCTCAATCAAACTACATACTCTTACCAAGTGTTAACAACGATGTAAGCTCACATTTACCACTTTTCATCTGCAATCTTATCATTCTAAATCTTGAGCCTTTTGGATGCCTATAAGACGAGCATAATCGACCCACCTGCAGATCGATTCAAGAGATTGCGAATAAGTTGGGAGCCGAGAGGACGGTTTAGGGTTTACGGTTTAGGAAAAAACTTACAGTAATGAGCCCAGATACGTGTTTCCAGTTCTCACAGCAAAGCAAAGGGCACTGAGTAATAACTTGTGTTGATGAAGCAAGGGCTCCAGTACCCGTTGTTCGACTACACCCGCCAAAACTTGATATCTGTTGAAGACGCGAGGAAAGTTGAAAAAACAATAGAGAGACCACTAGAAACAGATGTATGATGAGCTACATACCGGAGATTGCTAGATACAGCCATATAGACACCATAGGCGACGCTAGTTGATAGTATGGGAACATTTTCCAGCTCATCTCCGGCAGACTGATCAACAGCCTTACGGGCGTTTATGAACGCATTAGTCACAACCGTACCAACCTAGTCATCAACAAATAATCAAGTTCTGTTTCATAGATTGCAGAAATACACACATCGTAGAGTCAACAAATACGAGTAACTCTACAATTCACAACCACGAAGCTTCTTAGTCGTGAATGAATGGCAAAACGATAGCAAAATCAATATTGAGTCCCAGTAGATATACGTTTTTGGGCTAAGCACCGAACAAATGAGTATAGGTACGAGGTTTTGTTCATCAAGGTATCTACAACGAAGATCTCTACAATGAAAATTACCAGAGATGAAGTGGTGCCCACAGCAAACAGCTTCACTCCATTACGCTGTGAGAAGAGAATCAAAAGATATTAGGTTCCGAGTCGAGCAACTTCATTTCTCTTTTCTTTGTCCTAATAAAAGGAACGTAAGATAGATAACATACCGCTATTGCACCTACTCTTTGCAGCAATGAAAATGAGCCTCCCGGTAAAGCAAGCTGCATAAGAAGTTAAAAAACCATGATTTCGACACTAAAGTTTATATATCTCATGTCATAGTGAAGTAATAAGCAATTCATCAAACTCACCTGAAAGGCATTGTCTGGACAACCATGAAGGAACTTAGCAAGGCGACCAGCATTGAGCGAAACAGGAGGTCGAAGAGAAACAGTAGGAGCCGGAAGGTAGACGAGCATAAAATCAGCTATTATTGCCATCATCTGAGCCAGTAACAAAAATGTCACACAAGAGCTGTACAAAGATTGAGACTAAGAAATGTCGATAGAAGTTATAACACACAATTTGTTTTAGTTGGAATTGATCCCTTTGGGTGCATTTGATATAAACTAGAAGTCAGTTTTGATTCCATTTGCATATATACTGATGTATAGGTAAGGTCAATCATACAAGTACTTAAACATGTCTAATATCACTACCCCATTTAAAACTATATATGTAAGATTGCAAAACAAGAACAATGTTATACTAAAAAGATGGATGTTTCTCCTATGAGGCACCATTTGAAGAGTTAGTATATCACTGCAGATAGAAGATCAAGTGAACCATTTATGAGTTTAGAAAGTTTGTAAAGAAATCATTCCTAAGAAACTCCTCCCAATCACACCTAATGACCCGTCCAACATTCAAGCAACTCATGCAAGTCACGGGAAAGGAATATATGAAGATCATGTTAAATCTTAGAAAGAAATCAGTAGAGAATACACATCACAAATAGCATGTGAACTCAAAGGGAAAGTGTACTCATAGAAGAAGCTTCCATACCACATCAGCAACAACAATCTCTATCTCATTGAAAAAGTTCTCTCTGCGACGCTCGTATTCCGCAGCAGTCTAGAAAACAGAAACAAATGAAAATGTCAAACAGAGAGCTAAGATGAAATTCTTGAGCTAATATAACCTTGTCATCAGAAAACCTCAAAGAGCATGTAATTATATCAGCAAACAAGAGATTCTCCAGAAAAGGTCCACGAGCAGCAAAGAAACCAAGACAGGTCTTCGAAAGACAACGCTTACAATGAAGAAGGATATCATTTTCAAAATTTTCAAACCATTTAAAATCATGTAATCTCAAAGGGATATGCAAACCACAAACCATTGCTAATTGCCAGTTTCAGTAATATGGTATTAGCACTTCAACAACCAGAATATGGAAAGGAAAATGAACAACAGAAAATGAGGAATTATGCAATGATGAGTATAAACAATCAGAAACAAAGCATTGAGCTGACATAAGCAAAGCCATCACCATGAGATAGTTTAGAAAATCATAAATTTTACTCCTATATTCTCTTGCACTAAATTTATATGATTGAAAAAGACACACAACAGAAACAGGGGTTTATCATACATAATTCCAGTATTTAACCAAGTATATAATCTTGGTTGAAAAAACACAAGTTAGTAAGTTTTGGAATTCAACATGAGTCCAATTTTAGCTGGCCGATAACTCAATAGCTTTCTATTGGCACATGTACAAGAATCCAAATTTCATATTAATAAGTAGCAAAGATGTAGTGTTTCATGAAAGCAACTCTCTGGTCATTTTCAAACCACTTTCAGTGGCCAAAATCCCAACTTTATGGCTACCATCGACAACTTTCCAATAGCACCTTCGGATTGCCCATCATACTCCAAGAATTTGAGTTATTGACCAGCAAAACTTAGACTCATGTCGACTTCCAAAACTTACAAAATTCTTGTATTTTTCTGCCAACATTATCTTGTTAGTTAAAAAAAAAACAAACTTTCGCTATAATTCGTGTAATTACGTTCAATTAACCCTAAAAATAAAAAGAAGCTACAAAAAATCGAATAAAATTAAGGCAAAGGTGAAACTAATTGGTGGATTAAACAACCTTGGTGAAAACTCCAACGCCGCATTCCATGGCGAGTTTAGCCAAGAAGAGATCGTCAGCCAACAACCTCTCCTTAAACCCTCCGAACCTCATAAGCCAAGAAAGGAAGCTAGACTTTTCGAGATCGAAATACCTCAGCAAAATCGACGCCGGAATCCTGCCTTCTTCCACGGCGGCTTTCAAATCCTTGGGCAAGCTCTCCAAACTCCTCCCGGCCTCCGCCAGCGCCATTAGGGCTTCCTCTTTGTTGCTCCTCTTGTTCCTATCGTCGCCCCCTTCATTTCCGCCGCCGTCGCCGCCTCCTCCGCCGTTGTTGTTGTTGTTGTTGCCGTGGCCTCCGCCGCCGGAGAATTTGGAGGTGATTTCGGTGTTGGCGGCGGCGGCACTGGTGGATAAGGGGCGGTGGGTTAGGGATAGGGAGAGGAGGATGGGGGTTTGGGGAGTGAGGGAGAGAGATGGAGGGGAGAGAAAAGGGGTGGGGTGGTGGAGAGAGAGGAGGCGCGGGAGGGGTGGGGTGAGGGTGAGAGTGGTGGAGATTGGCATTGCGGCGGTGGAAACTGAAACTCTGTTTCTCTCTCTACAGTTTGGATTTGGAGTGAGAGAGTGGAGGTGGAAGATGGTGGCGCAGTTCTTGTTGAGAAGTGTGTCAGGTTTTGTGTTTCTAAATTTGGAATATTTTTATTTTCTCTTAAATTACTTAAATTGGAATTTATGAATGAGTCTATGCAAGATTACTACTCCTATTAAGTATGTTTATATTCCATTTATTGATTTTATTTATAATTTCTAAAATTAATTTTCCTATGTTTCTAAAAAAGTATAAATTAAATCCTTTTTATTCCGTTCCCAAAAGGTTTATAAACTTTTTAATTTTAGAAACTTTTTTCTCTCTAGTGGAACTTATTCTTTACTATTATTATTTTAAAAATTATTCTTTCTATCTCTCTTATTTTTTTTAATTGTAGGAGTACATTAAAATTGGTGTCAAATCAAATACTTATATTCTTCGATAGACTGAGAGAGTAGTTAAAAAATCTACTAGTTCATTAAAATGTTTTTCTTAGAGTGTCCAAATAAGGTGGACACTCCGATGGACAAGCCACTTTTTTTTGTCCACAACAATAGTGGACATGCTCAAGCCACAAATCACATTATTTATCAATTATTGGCATAACTTATCACAAAAAGCTGAATAAAAAAAGTTTTTCGTCCGTCGTGTCCACGCCGACTACTCGGCAGTGGTCTGTCCGCCCCTCCCCACTGCGACTGATGTGTCCACCGCACTAGGGAGCCGTGGAGTCGGGACATCGGATGTCACCTATTGTGGACAGTCTTGCGCATGGCAGGGAAGACTTTTTTCAGTCTAGAGATATAGTTACCTAGAGAATTGTGTTCAATCCAAATGTTTATTCTTTTTGTGATAAAAACGTGTCATTTTGTATAGAATGAAATAAATTGGAATACGTGCAATGAGTAATGCGACAAAATTGTTAAGATAGTATTGAAATTATAATCAGATATTCAACCATCATAATACGTGCACTGAATAATGAGAGACAAAGAAGTAGTCCTAATTACTTAATTGATATATTCAACCTATGTATATACTCCATATTACTACAAATTTGGACTTGAAAAATATTTTACAACCACTTGAATATTTATATTACTACTATTAAATTAACTCGAATGGGATTTAGAAATTAGAATGGCAAAAGTCTCAATATTCAATATACTACTGTAGTTTGTACTACATCCATATTTCCCGTGTCAAGTGAGGCACTTTTTCAGCACATGATTTTTAAAAAATTTACTCCTATATTTAGTTAATTTAATGGAGAAAGAATAAAAAAGTAAATGCTGTAAAAATAAAATAAGAAATTAAAAATAATCATATTTATAAAAAAAAAAGAATATGATTCAATTAGAGTGAAAAGGAATATCAAACAGTTAATAAGAGACCTTATATTGCAAAAGAATCTTTAAGAGCATCCACAATGGGGCGAACGATGCGACGGACGATGCATCGTCCGCCCCTTAGTCCTCCATTGGAGCAACCCGCCCTAAGCCCATTCCTTAGTCCGCGGACTATGCACACATTTTTGCATAGTCCGGCCTATAGTCCGCCCCATTGCAGGGGGGACGGACTATAGGGCGGACTATGGACACATTTTTCTTTTTTTTTTTTTTTTTTATATTTTCTTCTATATATATCACCAATTTTTTTACTTCATTTCACACATTTCACTTTACTCTCTTCCCCATCTCAATTTCTCTCTAAATTCAATAATGAATTCCGACGATTTTCATATTTGCAAGCATAAAATATAAAAAATAAAAAATAAATACTGACAATAGGATATGCCTTTAATTTGTAGTGTTTTTATATTTTTATTCTTGCTAATTGATATATTTGCAAACATAAAAAAATAGGATTAATGAATTTTTGTAGTGTTAAAATATTCAAATAATAAGTAAAATGCTTAGGGCGGGCTATAGTCCGCCTCATTGTAGGTGGAAGAGGCGAAGGATAAAATGCTGATGGGGCGGTGTATAGAACGGGGCTTAGGGCGTCGTATAGTCCGCCTCCTAAAGCTTCTTTTTTTAAGTTCGTATTGTAAGATCTCAATTTCTTTTATTTAAGAATATAGTTGTTTCGTCACTCATATGCTTTTTATATACAGTTGATGATTATATATTAGTAGTAAATAAAATCATATTTTATATTGTAGATTTTGTGGTAGATTTGTAATAACATAAATTACATATGCACATAGCTAGTTTGTCGCATTGAGCATATATGTTACTACCATTTTTATGCAGTACTTAAGTATTTCGTAATTTAATTGTTAGAAATTTGGGCTTCCACATGACTAATTTAATGTGTATGGCTATCTTTCAGTTGCCCAATTAAAGTGATCCATTAAAGATTAAAGTTTGGGCTAAAGTGTATTTAATTGTTATGGAAATAAGTGTAGATACCATAAAGTGATTTTCTATTTGATGAGGGACCGAATAGAAAATAAAGGAGTTTATATTTAATATAAATATAAGCTAGGGTTATGGTCCCCAGCACGTCAGAAGAACGTTCAATATCTCTGTATTCTCTCGGCAGACTATTGTGAAGGACGTCTCTGATCGTTTGGAAGATCCATAGCCGCTGCAAAGCAATTCCGCCTTTAATTCGTTATGGATCAAGGTACGCTTCCGCTTTATAGTTTATGCTCCTTCTCCGTTGTTCTTGGTTAATCATCATAGAGAGCTTTTAAGTAATTGTTCACTCAATTATTCTAACAAGTGGTATCAGAGCCACTCTATTGATGATTCTCTGAGAATTGGGAATAAGGAGAATTAGGTTTTAATTCTTGCTTGCCTTGTAAATCCATAAAAATTAGGATTTATATTTTATGGATTTGTTGGTTTTTTGGTGTTTTGCTTTTCTCGATTAAGGATTGTGCTTTCATGTTGGTTTAATAAGAAAAATTGATTTTGCACGCATATCGAGCCTGTATTAATTCAATTCTTTCTTATGGTGTATCGCCGGATTGTTTATGGTATTTTTAATTATGTGCATATATCAAATTGACTTTTGATGATGAATTGAATAATTCAATTCTTGTATACATGTGTAAAGACCGAGAATTGTGAAATCTAATTAAGGAATATATATGTATATGGAATCAATTCTCGATGAATTGATATTTTGTCTTTTCTGTTTACCAATTAATCTAATATTTAATGTATCTAAATTTTGATACTTTCTGGCGAAAATTATTTGGTCAACAGATTGATGGTTAACTAATAAGGTTTTATTTGGTTAACTAATTTGGGATGAATTCTTTTGAGAGTTCAATTAAGTTTTAAATTCAATAATTTTGGTACATCTCATGTTCCTTTATGTTTTACTAATGTTCAAAATAAGTCCGAGACAAGACGTCACAATGACCTCACGAAGTATAAGGCCAAGGGCAACATAAGGAGTACATCATGCAGAGTGTTCATATCATCAACTGAAGGCGCATAAACTTGAAGTCCTCATGACTTACTTGCGTATTTGGTGCTACTCTCTTCCTACACACCGCCAATTTAAGGTCATGGCACACAAAAGGAGTGTGCTGGTCTCTAATGAGCTCATTTCATACTCAGGTACAAGAAGAGGAGAGATCAAGCAAGACAGAAGCCGAGGTTGCCTTTAACCGGCTACTAGCTCAAGCAATAAGGAAAGTGGGCTTGAAGAGAAAGCCTACTGAGAATGCTATGATGATATGATCACAAAGAAGTTAAACATATGGAAAATGGTTGCTACTGCGTGGTAAGTCTGATCATGAAGAAGAATTTGTACAAGATACGTGATGGCGTGCTAAGAAAGGTATGATTCTTGCTTTGTCCTGTTTCGGTTAGTAATTTTAGCTTCACTCAGTGATATTTGTAGATTCGTGCTACTACTCACAAGTTTATCAATGCAAAAGGGTTTGTTCTGAGTCACTTAAAGCCAATTGATGGTGAAAGATACATCTATGTGGGAGATGGCAACTCCAGAAGTTGAAGCTATTAAGCATTGATTGTTGTTAAAGACTGAATTTTCCGGATTTGAAAGATACTTTTATTATATCGCCATTTACTGAATTTGGTTTTATTTCTGCATTGGACAAATTTGTTTTTCTTGTTCATTTGGAAATAAGCTTATTTCAAATAATTTTGGTATTGTAGGCAATCAAGTTCTTTGGCGCATGTATTTATGTTCTTTACATGTTGATTCTATTACTTCATATTCAAGCTTTTACATGCTTCTAATTAAAGTGACTAAGCTAAAATTAAATAATGAAAATTCGGCAAACTTACGGCACAAGCGTTTAGGTCAGCATTCAAATCAAGAATTGAGAGATCAAATGACGTGGCATATTAAACACACTTAATTTTTCAGATCTTGATGTGTAACTTTCAATGTATCAAAGGAAAACAGATCAAAACAAAGAAATTAGGTGCCAATAAGATTAAGACGCGCTCTAGAATTGATACATACGGACATTTGTGGTCCATTCTACCGCTGAATGGCAACAATATTTTATATCATTCATAGACGACTATTCTCGCTTTGGGTACCTATATTTAATCCATGAAAAGTCTCGAGGCTCTAGACAAGTTCAAAATATTCAAGGCTGAAGTTGAGCTCCACCTCAACAAAAGCATTTTAAGTACAAAGTCAAATCTGACTCGTGTATAATACTACGTAATGACGGCTCGTGGACAACGTCAAAGACCTTTGCCTCTATCCTGGAAGAGGTGAATCGTCCTCGCACACAATGCCGTGGTCGCCAGTATGAATGGTGTAGCTGAAAGACGAAATGAATCCTTAGAAGATATGGTGAGGAGTATGATTTCTCACTCCTCCTTACCACAATCACTTTGGGGAGAGGCATTAAAGATCAGTGCAAAGATATATTCTCAATAGGGTACTCAACTAAGCAACATAAAACACCTTATGAGCTTGGAACGGGCTAAAGCCTAACAATCACACTCACACTGGGGATGTCCAGCTGGGCTAGGCTCATGTCAAATGAAAGAAATTGGACTCCAAAACAAAGGATACTTCTGCTACTTTATCAAGTTATCCGTAAAAGTCAAGGGGTTACAAAATTTTATGATCCCACCACAAAGAACAATTTTCGAGACGGGAAATGCGGTGTTCTTTCGAGGATGTTGAGTCAGTGTTAATGCACATGAACATCACTTTTGAGGAGGAGTCTATAATGATTCATGCTATCGCCCGACAATGCCGATTTCTATTCCCGACATTTAAGAAAGAAGGTATCAAGAACCTCAAGAAAATGATGTTATAATGCACGATTTCCAAGTTGATAATCTCAATGAGGACCAGCCATTATGTTGATGAGATTATTCAAGTTCAACCTCAACAACCTCAGAACCAATGCCAATAAGGAGATCCACTAGAGAAAGGAGAAATGCCATTCGGATATGATTATGGTTTTTCTCAATTAAAATCAGGATAATATCGCTCAAAAAAACAATGACTGCCATCAAGTAAGCTCAAGCAATGAAGGATCCTCATTATAGCTAATCAAGCCTTAGATGAATATAAGTCAATGCTATTTAATGACGCTTGGGATATTTACCCATTATTCTGGCGGTGTGAAACCCATCGCTGGTAAACGGATTTTAAGCACTGGTGCGGATTCAAAAGGTAATGTGGATAAATATAAGGCAATGCCTTTGTAGCTAAAGGCTTCTTTGATTTTAAGGAAGGTATCGATTATAAAGAGACTTCCTCTCCGGTTTCTTCGAAAGACTCATTTAGAATAATCATGGCATTAGTAGCACATTTTAATCTTGAGCTACATCGCTGGATAAGACAAATATTTTAAATGTGAATTTTTGAGGAAACGATTTATACGAGCAAATCCAAGGTTTTGTGGTCTGAGACCCGTGCAAAATGGTTTGCGTATCAGCACAAAATCCATCTATGGGCTTCTCAAGCAGTTCTTCGCCAATGGTACCATAAATTTCATGGAAGCGCTTCTCATTCCTGGTTTCAGCAATGTTATCGATGATCGCGGTATCATATGTTCAAATGGGAGTGTATGGTCTTCTTTGTGTTATATGTCGATGACATATTGACGTTGCCACAAATGATAAAGGCGAAATGTTGTATCAATAAGAATTTTCTCTCAAAGAAATTTGAGATGAAAGATCTTAAGCTCTCTTGTATTAGGACTCAGGATCGCTCCAGATCGCCTCGTGATATTCACGATTGTCACAAAAGGCGATATTGAAAAAGTGCTAAAAAGGTTTGAGATGCATGGTCATAAGCCTCTAGACACCCCCTCGCGGCTGGTGTCGAAGACAAGTTTGGTCTTGCTCAATCCCCGAACAAGTCTTGAGATTAATGAGATAAAAAATTTTCCCATAGCGGGTTTGGAAGCCCCATGTATGCCTATTACTAGACCCGATTTTTTTATTTTAAATTTTAAGGTATCCAAACGGGAAGGATCATTGGAAAGAAAGGGGTTATGAGATTTCGGAGAACAAAAGATTACATTTTCCATCGGAAAAAGGGATCTTTTGGGAGATCAGGGTTTTGATTGATTTCTTGGATAAGAAAAGGAGACCCATTTTGGGGTTATGTTTTTCGGGGGGGGGGCCCATATCGTGGAGAAGGCAAGGGGAAATTTGGGGCACCTTCCACTATGGGGGCAAAAATTGTAGTTGTTTGAGGCATCTTGTCATGGTTTATTTAATTTTGTCAGGGTGTATTATTCAAGGAGTTGAAAGACCCTTAAGTTTTTTTGGAAAAACTCCAAATGAATACTCCAACAAAATAGAATCCCAGTAAAAGCATATTGAGATAAAGTTCCTAGTTGAAAAAGAAAGGGTTAGTAAAAATTTCTTAGGCAATGGGACGTGAAAAGTATTAGAGTGTTGTTACTGCATTAAGTAGATATTATCAGCTCAGGCACTTAATGAGCTCGAAAATGATTATGATACAAAAACTTTATATGATTACTTAATTTTCAGTATACTGAATGTGTAAGTGTGACCAATATTCAAAAATATAATTAATTAATTGAAATTGTCGGGAACCTTATTCAAGTTACAACAATATGCATGTCTCTGTACTATTTTGTAAACTAGTATTAACAACCGTGGTGCGGATCACCTACTACTTATGTAACACCCGTACATAACATAAGAAATTCAAATAATGAATATAAAATATAATGAATATATAAAAAATAAGAATTCAAAGCAATGTGAAGATTTAAAAAAAACAGAAATGTACTTATCTTGTCTCATTCTAAATATGAAATGAAGAATTTACTACTACCTAATGAGTGAAACATTTCAAATTCGACAAACGATTTTATACAATTTTAATTTATGATCTACGTGGAGTAAAAACAATAAAATTAATTACAAAGAGAAGGTGTGTGACTAATGATTAAAGAGTATGAGTTAACTAGAATAAAATAGAAAAGGGATCGTCTCCTTCGCCCACACACAAAATCAAACACACATTCTTGCCGTCAATTCCGATCGCCCACATAAATCACAAATCGAAGACAAAGTTTACTCCTCACCTTCAAGTACGAAATCACCCATACACATCACCGACGCAGAACCTCCTACACACACTCGGCGAGTGAAGAATTTGACCAAAATTCTTCAATCGCCCACACACAAACGATCACCCACAAAAATAACCGATCGGTGACAAACGTCACATATCGGAGTTTGAAGAGCCGACGACGTGCTACAATATTTTTATATCGACAACTACAATCTGAAATCAAGCAATGTACTAAGAAAAAGGTTAATTGAAGGATTTTGGTGAAAGATCGAACGATTTTGAATCCAAGGTAAAACATCAATTTGAAATTTCATCGATTCCATTTACTAAACTGTTAAAAGTTTCATAATTGAACTACTTCTCTAGAAATAATATCGATTATAATTCTAATGTTTTGCATGTCTATAATATCGATTAGAATGGTAAAAACATGCATATCTATAATTAGTTGTTGTCAACTATTTTTTGCAGAAATCAATACAGAATTGATCAAAAGCAAAGGAAAGAATATCACAATTTAAATAGATAAATGTTTCATACTCAAACATTTCTTATGCTCTCAAATGGTTTTTATAAATTTGTAGTTAGAGTTAGTAACATTCTTCTATTTTACAGGTAAATAATAGAGAAGAATACATCACCAAAGAAAACATAAAAATTAAATTTACATTATATAGCAAATGGAGATGATAAGGTATAATATATTTCAACTTACCTGCAGTAGCTTATTTCTTTTTGTGTGATTATTGATCTTATTGATATTTGTTCTCTCTGTTTTTTTATTGTGATGGTTTTGGGTAAAAACTTGATTAAATTATGGTTTCCTCTAAATGGAAAACTTATTGTTGATTTTATGTACTTTACTTATGATGGTTTTATTGGATTATGACCATTTATGATGGTTTATGATGGTTTTATTGGATTATTTGGATTATGATGGTTCCTCTAAAACTTATAGATACTGATTCTATGTGTTTTACTTCTTTAATTATTTTATTTTGGTATAACTAATGATCTAAATGTCTCTGGTTCTATATTTTATTCTGCAATTATTATTCTAGTGTTACTACATGTGCTATGCACGGGTCTTATGATTTTAAAATGAATGAGAAGGAATTGTAAACAATTGCGAAGAAATATAAATTATTATATTATGTACACATTAAAATGTGGATAGCTCTATAATCGAATTTTAAGAGTATGATTACATATTCGATACACAATTCAATATATTTTTAATTTACCAGATGAATGGAGAAAAGTTGACACGTTGTGTAGACGAGTGCAAACCAGGCTAGAGCTATAACAGAAGGTCTTGTGGAAGTGGCCATGGTTAAGTTGAAGAATCAAGTGTTTGTGACTAAGATGCTTGAGATTCTTGCACTCCTTTCGACCAACTTGAATTCCATAAAGGAATGGTTGAGATGGATGTCATCCCGTCCTTTTGATGTCATTAATCATGCTTTGATGAACATACAAAAACGAAAATGGTTCAATTTTATTGGAACAGAGCGAGTGTCACGACCGCATTTTGCTAAGGATAGCGAAAGCGGGTAAACCGCGACTAATAAGAGGGATTTAAGAAGCGGGGAAAGAAAAGGGATAGAACTTGAGAATTTACACAAAGACTAAGTCAATTGATATCATAGAAGCCGAGTATTTCATTACATGGTCTTGAAAACAGAATGAACGTCTCCTCAAATAAATCAAAGTTGATGGTGAGATTCTACAATTCTCACATCACAAAAACACAGCGGAATAAGTCCTTACTAAACGACTTCGTGTATGAAGACACGAACCGTTGGGAGATCAACTTGATTGTTTAGCAACATCGACTCCGATCATCACTTCATCCTCTTGACGTTCAACCTACACATTTATAAATACATGCAGGGCTGAGTACTTGGTGTACTCAGTGGACACGTGCTGAAAACAAAACATACATTATATAGTTGTCAAGCCATCACAGTAACACACGGGGGTTTTTCTTAAAAGGCCCGAGCTTACTAAGTTCTTTTGTGAGCTAAAAGTTCGTCTCTAGACTAAGTTCTTTCATAAATCCTCATTCATCATTCATCATTCCATTCTGTTTCACTCATCATTCATTAATCATCATTCATCAATCATCATTCATCACTCATCATTCACCATTCCATTCCAGTCAAGTGCCGCTCCAACGGTCACCCATCATTCCATGACAGTCCATGACAATCCGTGACAATCCATGACAATCCATGACAATCCATGAGAATCATCAAAACAAAACATTTATGGCATGACAGCAATTTGAAAAGAATCATAGCTCCATTTTGAGAAAAAGATGATTTTTCATAATTTCGCAAGTATTTGATTTATATCCACACTAGTGTGCTGGATAAAGAGAGCCCACCTGGTATGCTTATTCTTCAATTCAATTATTCTTTTTGACCTCACTTGCCCTTGAGCAATTTATCCTTTGAAAATAAATAGTGTAACGCGCTAATTAGTACTTGAACTATTTCACCGTAGAAGAATGCATGCATCATATTGGGTAGCACTTATATCTCAGTCTCGGCTTATAGGATTTTCTAAATCCCACCTCGGCTTCATTACTTTGTAGAATTTATTAATTCACTTTACTAAGTTCGGAGAAGTTCCATTATCTTTAAAATAATTACTTGAGCATTTAATATGGATTCTTGGAAAATCATTTCTTAAATCTTTTCTTTGAATTTTCTTAAGGCCGCCCATTGCGTCGCGGGGCAACGCCGGTCGGCCCTTCGCATCTTCAACTTTGACATTTTTTTAATCATCGGGAACTTAGTTTTATTCGGAGATTAATTGAGTTCCAACTCATTCGTTAAATTAATTCCAACTTCTCGTAAATAATTCTTGGCTCAAATTAGTTAGACATGTAATTGGTGTATTTTTCTCCATAAAATCATCGTCCCTCTTATTTAATTCATCTCTGAGCCCAACTAATTAAATTAGGCAGCCCATCTCTTGTTAGTTAATTGGCCCAGAACCATAGTCCATTTCTTAAATAAAATAATACTTGAACCCAACTCTTAATTAAAAACAACCACTCCTCTAATTAATTACTAGAGCACAATATTATAACCTCTAGGCCCAAATCTAATTAATAGAAGGCCCAATTTATACTCCTTCCCCCATACGTGACTTTCCCCATTCACTTCCTTCTCAAATTCCAAATCCCTAAATAAGAAAGCATGGCAGCTTCTCTCTTTCTCTTCCTCTTCCTTGGCGGAAATCTCGCCTCTCCTCTGCGTCTCCGGGCCAGAGCTCCTCTCTCTCCACTCCCATTCTTCATTAGCACTACACATTCCGAAATCCCTAATTAAGAAGACATAGCAGCGGCACCTCTCTTCTCTGGCGAAATCGCGCCTATCTCGGCAGGAATTTCGGAGTCCCGTCGGTGGGAACTCCCTCATCCATTGTGTTCGCTCCCTCCGTCAAGTTCGGAGGAGTCCTCGGCTTCTCGACGAGCAGGGCTGCCGCCTGCTGCGTCGCTCGGCGTCGGCTCGAGTGGACTAGCCATCGCCGCCTGTTTCTCCGGCGTCCTCACTCTCCGTCGTTTTCTCTATTCGGTGAAGTCCTGGTTAGGGAGAAGGCATCGCCTTTCCCCTCCGCCGGTTCCTCTCTCGCTTTGTGAGCTCACAGCTCCGCCGCCGACGTCACTCGTCGTCGCCGCTCCTCTGTGTCGCCGGCCTGCTTCCTCCGTGAGCGCACAACCGAAGCTGTCTGCCAGCATGGAGCCCGCGCAGTGGCCTTTCGAGGCTCCGTCGTCAACCGTTCGTCGCCGAAAAGCCTGCCGGTCTCGGCCTAAAGCTAAGTTCTTTATCCTATTACTTGTTTTGTTCGTGGTTCTTTAATCGGCAATAGCTATGTGATTTGGGAATCTTGATGTTGGGATTTCACAGTAAGAGCTACTACAGTGTTTGCATGTCTTGTGAAAAGTTTGAGTTCTTAGTTCAGGCAGCCCCTCATGGTATGTCATACTAGATTGAGCATTTTTGTTGTTAAGAGGTTTGCTATGATTTCGGATTTAAGGCATACCTAAGTTCTTGAGCTATCTATCGTGGTTGGTCTACATGATGCGATGGAGATGGGTGTTGAAGGGATTACCTAGTTTTGATGATTCCTCTTGGAAGGGACTGATGTCCTGCCTCAACTCCTCCTTGCTCCTCCTCCACTTCTTGCTGCTCTCTTGAATATTTGGTGATCTTATAGTGTTGAGAATGAGGAGAGGAGAAGGAGATTGAGGTTGTTTATATAGTGTTCTATCTTTGGCCTTTTGTGCTTGATACTTGGAGGCAAAGGCTCCTATTTTGGGGCTGCCAGCTCCACTACTTTTGAGCTTGATGTTCATGCTATCCTTACTATTTTGGTGTATGTACGGTTGTCTCTCTTGGCTGTTTCCTCAGCCTTGATCGATGGGAAAATAAGAATCTTGCTCATGTCTATATTGGGCTTGTGTAGAGGCTCATTCTACTATGCTCTCTTGTCTTGGTTCCTCTTTGATGCTAGTTGAGAATGTGACAAAAAAAAATAGGCTGCCTTCATGCTCTAAATGGCAGCCTCCTAGCTGCACTATTTTCATCTACTACTCCACTTTCCTATTTGAGCATGTGCCTCCCTTTCTTGTTATTTGTGAGTCCTCTTCTAATCCCATTTTTGTGCTAACTTGGGCAGGTACCATAGCTGGAAATTTGGAGCTTGTGGAGGTGGAAAATCGAGGGAGAGAAGAAGAAGAAGAAGATCCTTGCTAGCCATTGTCTTGTTCATTTCTTCCTTTGACTATCCCCAAATTTCTAAGCTAGAGATAGATATAGTTGCACTCTCATTTTCATGTAATATTAGACACCGGAGCCCCTAAAGTGGAAGTGTAAGCATATACTATTTGTATTTAAATTACTCCACACATTTATTTAATAAAAGCATAGCCTTTACTTTTAACCTTGAAGTGTAAATTTTCTTGCTCCTTAATTCCAATCGTCTTTTCATCGAATTTTTTTTTATATACTCTAAAACTAGCGCATGAAAACTCGGGATGTTACAGCGAGTATTTAATTATGATTGTCAACTTCCACCGGAGAGGTTGATTGTCAACTTCCACCGGAAAGGTTTGTTCTCCACTATAAATTATACTCACTCCGTCCAAAAAAATAAACAAAGTTGTAAATGACACGGATTTTAATGTATAACTAATATTAACACCCGTGCTAAGCCTGCCCAATCAGAGTGACTCCAAACATCATCAAGGACGATCAGGAAACTTGTTTTCTCAAGAATGTCAGCATAAAGTGTTGAGATCGGTGTTTGGCTTTAACGTCGCTAAAAGATTTTCCAAATCTTTTCCATCAGTACTGTCAAAAGCATTTATAAATAAAAACAATAAATTCTATAATTCCATCAAGTCTTCAAATGCAGTGTTTAGAGTAAATTCTATTCGATTTCTCGTCGCTGCTGATATCAGTTATAATTAGAGTAAATTCTATTCGATTACCTCTGATTGTCCTTGTCCGAACTGCCCTTGTCCTCATCGCTGCTTATATCAGTGAAATTTTTCATCTGTTTAATAAGATCTTCAAGGAGTGGAATCGCATTCTTCACTTTCTTTCTAACAGCTGAGTTTTTCTTCTCTAAGAAACTATTATTAATCTCCGAAAGAATGCAATTAGTACAGCTAATGTCAAGATGCAGATTGCTGATCAACTCATTGTCGATTCTTTTGACCCCACTAGGTCTCTCATCCCTTCGCATTTTCAATTTATCCACCGTCACCTTCACCTTCTCCTTCACCGGTATCTTTTCATCATGCTGTTTATTTTTCCGGATTGAAATATAGGACACACTAAACAAATCTTCATTATCCAAAGACTTCATATAGAATGTCTCTAACTCATCCGCGGTTGGTTGCATGAGTGATATCTGCAACTGCAAAAAAATTTCAATGTAATATTGGCCAATATCATAAATTTATTTAAGCAAAACTTATGTCTGTCTGATCAAATAAAGATCCATAAGAACCATATGGGCAGATCCGTGCAGCCCTTTCCCACCTCAAACATCTCGGATGTTTGGTATCGCTGACTTTATTTCCAGCAAAACCATGGAGACTGGGAAAGGTCTCCAAACTCCAAAACTGAATTGCCCAAAAGGGACCATACATACGGTATGTGTTTACGCCTTCTTTCGGTCCAGCGTCTTTTATGTAATCCTCTATCATCTGGAAGGAGTATGCTCCCCATGGGAAACGAGACCATGCCGTTGGATCTTCAAAAAAGGCCAATGCCCAATCGTCGATCGTGCAATCCTCTCGGCACAGGATGCAATAGTAGCAAATAAGCAGATTTGCTGCTTTCACATAATTTTCAACCTCTCCTAACTCTTGATGCACGAAGACTGTTACCAATTCTTCCAGTCCTAACTTTTTACCCTTTGACATATTCAAGAGTTTAAGAAAAACACTACTTTCAGGTAAAGTAGGATTCTTGAAGTTCGGCAGTATTGGGTTTTCCCAAAGCTGAGCCTTGTGATGAGGGCATACTCTCTAGCCGTAAACTTCACTTGTTGGCCAGATATCTGAAACCAAAGCTCGTGTCGAGGGATTTTAGGACTTTTTATCTGTCGACAAGTTTCCTGATCGTCTTTGATGATGTTTGGAGTCACTCTGACTGGGACAGGCTTAGCGTTGCTATACCTCAGAAAAATAACAAGGGTAAAGTACTTAGCACTAGTCGTATGGAGGATGTTGGCGTGTTTGCTAGTTGTCCCAGACAGCCCAACAAGTTGCATTTCTTTACTGAAACTGAGAATTGGGAGCTGCTCCGCTGGGAGGCTCTCCTCAAGCTGGATTGTCCTCCCGAATTGGAAATTGTTGGTCAACTGATTGCAAGAGATTGTGAGGGACTTCCTCTTGCAATAGTCGTCATTGAAGGCATCCTTGCTGCAAAATTCTCAGCCAAGGACTCAACTGAAGTGAGAAAAGCATGGGAAAAGGTATCCATGAGGGTGAATACATATCTTAGTGAGAATGATTCTGCAAATCGCATGAAGAAGTTTATATCTCTAAGTTATGATAGATAACCTTACCACTTACGTGCATGCTTTCTTTATTTGGGAGTGTTTCCTGAAGATTGTGTGATCACAGTTTCAAGATTGGTCCGCATGTGGATCGGAGAAGGACTCATTTAGAAAAATGATAACTACAACTTGGAAGAGGCTGGAGAGATGTATTTGGAGGATCTTTGAAAGAGCAGGTTTTCGGTGTTGTGTTAATTTAAGGGTGTATCCAACTGATCAGGATAAAAATCCCAACCTAGCTAAGTCGTTGGCACGACGACCGGAACCTGGTATCAATAAAATTCCTCAACTCACTTCTACTGGCTAGTATAGTGGAGGTAAGGGTCGAATCCCACAGAGATGGACACGTTAGGACAATTGCGGTGATAATCTGGAAGGTTTTGGTTAGCTACCACGCCTTTGGGTTGAGACTCTACCTAGACAGAAATTAAAAGTGGTACTCTACTGACTGGGTGGCGTGAAAGTGATCGACATGTGGTTGTGTACGTGAGAAGAGGGGACAAAGTGTTTCAGAGACATGTGGAAAGTAAAACAGTTACTAAATAAGGCAATATGGAATAACAGAGGATATGTGGTGGTTGTGTGGCTACTCTGACAGATCTGTAGGGTACCAACTTAAAAGCAAAGGACAAAAGCAAAAAGCAACTCAAAAGTAAAAGTGGTCCTAGAAAAAAGTGGATTGTGATGTTTTCTTCTTCAACAAGTATGCACAGAAATTATATGAACGCAAACTCCATGGATGAACTCAGATTTGCAACTTCAAACATAAGACCCATAAATTAAAAAGCTTAAACTCAAAGATTAACGGATAATAACTCCAGATTAATCCTATTGGCTAACATGCAAGGTGGCAACAGTAACATAGAACGAAAAACTCATGCACAAAACCTTAAACCGAAACAAAGAAACTTGAATTTCCAGTTAATAAACCCAGATCTAGCCTACTCAAATGAAAAACATGCGTAAACACTTAGAAAATAAACGCGATAACTAGATCTAAGCTATCTAGGCAGAATGAAACAGATTCGAACCAAAAAGAGATGCGTAAAACAAACTTCATAACTAAAACGTTTGGATCTCAACGAAATACTTCAAAAGATAACAAGAGTTAAGTTGTGCAACATATCCAACGAAAGAAAACAAGTAAAGATTAAGCTAAGAAAGCGATAAAAGATTGTTTTTGCCACTCCGGACGATAAACTGCTACTACTACGAGATGAACTGGCTGGAACGGTGGATGGTGATTCTCCGGTGGACGTTTGGAACTTCAGGTGACCATGGCTGTGGCGAGGAACGAGAAGAATGTGGACAATGCTGAAGGAACTGATCTTTCCGAGAGAGAATTCTAACTAAGTGTAGTGGCCGAACTCCTTCTCTCTCTCCAAGTGGCTTCTTTTATAGGGAGGCTTGCCCTTACTTTTAGGGTAGACTTCCTTCGCGAAATGACTCTTTTGCCCTTGTTTATGGTTGATCATCCCATCAATCCTTCTTCTCCATCTCGAGCCTTCTTTCTGGCATGCATCCTGGTCAGTATTGCACACTTCTAGCGTTCTTTTCACCTAAGTTGTCTGAACCTTCTCCTACTGACTTGGACCCTTTTTCTGCACACTTAAGCAACTTCTTTGCGGATAACATATGTAAATCACGGCATACTGACCAGTAACCAAGGCTTAGAATACGACTTATCAATAGGAACTTGGTCACAATTGAAAAGCTTAAACCTAATGGTAAGGTTAAAACATGCCGAGTTCATGACGCCTTGCGTGATTTCTATAGAACTGAAGCTGGAAAAGAAAATGAAAATTTCCTCCAAGAAATCAAGTATAACAGTGGGACATGGGCACCACCAGTTTCTGACTTACATAGCTATCGACGTCTTTCTATTCATTCTAACTGTTTGGACTTTATTGCTTTAAAACCTTTGGGTTATCGTGTCCGCTCATTTGTTTGCTTTTGCAAAGATGAACTGGTCTTGTGAGCGGATCTTATTCCACACCTCCTGGGAGCTTTCAAACTTATCCGAGTCTTGGGCAAATCTAATAACATATTATAAACGAAAATATATAAGGGATTTTTTTCCCCATTCATGCGTCGCCTCAGCCAAAACCTCTAGGGCAAATCGCGCCGCTCCACCACCTCCATTGAAAAAAAAACTACACCACATATTAGCGACAACTTCATCTACTCATCGGTCGTCTTTATTCCATGTTAATTTCGTGGCTATTCAACCACCGCCCCAGAGACAAAACCCTAAATCTCAATCATGCCATGGCACAACTGGTGGTTACACTCTTTGAAGCTGGTGACTTGGCTCCCCTCGTCAATATGTTGGAGGACGATAGGGATGAATTTGGAATGAGAGAGGCCGCGACTGCGATTAATACGTTGTGTAGACTGAGTGCGAATTAGGCTAGAGCTATAACAGAAGATCTCGTGGAAGTGGCCATGGTAAAGTTGAAGAATCAAGTGCTTGTGAGTGAGATGCTTGAAAATCTTGCACTCCTTTCGATCAACTTGAATCTTCATAAATTTAGTTTTTTAGAAACTGTATTAACTGTTAGTTTAGAAAATGTCCTTTTCAGTGACACACACTATTTTTTAGGAGTCAAATTACATTTAATACGTTCAATCATAGAATGAGAGATTTAATATATGAGTTAAAATTTTTATAATATGCACAACTCACATTTTATTAAGTTAGGCGCCAAATATAGTCAAGAAAAACTGTGGCTTTATATATTTATAGATTATAGATAAGCATTGGTCTTACCTCATAATTAAAATAATACTAGTAGTAGTTATGTCATTCAACGAAGAAAATAAAATACAACTGTGATATGTTTCAAGGTTTGCAACATAAATAAATATACACTATTAACGGTACTTAGACGTGTGATTCACCTAAATCCATGCAAATAATATATAGATATACATGAGGTAATAACCAAATGACTATGTATACTAAAGTAATTTAATCATTATGAGAATAGTTAAAACAAATTCTTGAAAATTTTAGTTGAAATTTAGACTATTCAGTCATGCACCACATTATGAATCGTGCTTTATTTCAAAGTGATTCACAACATGAGTGAAATGCTCATGTAAAACCTATGACTAGGTCCAACTATATAGTTGAAATTTTGTATGTTTTTGTCTTTCTTTAAGAGGATCTCTTTGTTATGAGCCTTTCGAATTATCGACAATGATGGATCTATTACTCTTCAATTCTTACATCTACATATAAATCTACAATGATAATGTGCAAGTCTAGATTTTTAAGTTGACTTGACCAAAGTGAAGATATTTGAGGTACTAGATTATGCTTTGTGGTAGCAATTTGAATGACATTAATATTGTCCATCGATGAAATTATTTTGTCGGTTGAATTAGCCAAACAAAAACAATTGATTATTTAATAACTTTTATTAATAAATTTAAATGATATTTGCCCCACATAATAAAAGCCAACAACTTTGAAATTGAGAAGTGATTACCGACACATTTTATAATATCTGAGGCTAAGCTTAGCTACCTCACTTTATATGCGTGAGTATCCACTCCACCTCTTGAAAAAAGACACCTCATTTTTGTTGATTAGGTTCCTTTTCCATTTCATGCCTAAAAATTAAACATAAGTTTATTATGTTTAAACATACGAACTAACTTCCTAAATTGGTGTACTTAAATTTCCTTATGGAGTAGTCCAATTAATCACAATAGTATTATTTTGTCGTTTCAATTAGCCGCCACAATAATAATAATCACCAAATAATTCCAGTTAACAATGATTGAACAAGTTAATTAAGCTAAAGTAAAACACACCTATATAAGCAAATAGAGGTCCACACAGTTGCACAGTTACGAAATGAGCAGCGTTGCAGTAACCGGAGCATCGGGCTACGTCGCCACATGGCTCGTCAAATTCCTGCTCCAGAAAGGCTATACCGTCAAGGCATCCGTTCGTAACCCCAGTCAGTTTCCTTTCCCCTCTCTCTCTCAATTTTGATTTTGTTTTTGTTTGATCCGATTTTCTACCGGTTTGAATTGATGTTCTGTGATGTTTATTTCTCTATCGCATTCAGTCGAGTCTCCATTTGTAGCTGATTGTTTAATTTTTCATGTGGAAAGGTTTAATTCTGGTGAACTCTTTGTTGACCACTTGTTATAACTATTATATCCACACACATGCATAGAATTTATTCGTGTCTTACTTTTTATATTGATACCTCCATTTTAATCGAATTAAATTATTAAAATCGCAATAAATTTAATTAAATTAGCAGTAATTAAAAAGTGTTATCTTAACTTATAAAATATATTTTTGATTTTAAAAATATAAAATAAATAATGAAAGTAAAAATCGAAAAATGAAGCATAAAATATTAAGGTATAAATCGCATTTAGTGAATTATGACTAGTTATTTAGTGGTCCTATTTATAGTAATTGTAAAATATTTATTGGTTTAAAATAATTTTACTAGCTCTAAATTATGTGTTCCTTTTCATCATCTAAAGTCTAAACCTGTATCATTTTTTCACTTTGATGGATTGCTTTTAGTCTTATGCTGTGGTGGCATCTCCTGATCTTTATCCATTTTCTGCTGATAAGCTATGATTTATATGAATGCCATCTGACAATGAAGAAATGGAACAGATAATGCAAAGAAGACTGAGCACTTGCTTGCACTTGATGGAGCCAAGGAGAGACTTCACTTGGTGAAAGCAGATCTACTGGAAGAAGGCTCCTTTGACTCTGTAGTTGATGGCTGTGAAGGTGTTTTCCATACTGCATCTCCTTTCTTCAATGACGTCACCGATCCACAGGTTTCTTGTAGGCTGCTCATGGTTCATTTGTTGATCGTTTAGAAAGATTTTGTTGATCACATCACTTTGAATTCCATCAGGCAGAATTGATTGAACCTGCAGTGAAGGGAACACTGAATGTTCTTGGGTCATGTGCCAAAGCGTCGTCTGTGAAAAGGGTTGTTTTGACATCGTCTATAGCTGCAGTTGCATACAATGGGAAGCCTCTCATACCTGAAGCCGTAGTTGATGAGACGTGGTGGTCTTCACCAGAGTATTGTGAACAGCTGCAGGTAATGTTCCAGTTGAGAGATACTATGTAGTAATAGCCATTGTCCGCCCTTCTCCTTTCACTTACAAAGCACGCTAAATTCATCAACTTTGCTTCTGCTAGCTGTGGTATGTTCTTTCAAAGACACTGGCTGAGGATGCTGCTTGGAAGTTCGTCAAAGAGAAAGGTATTGAAATGGTTGCCATAAACCCGGGAATGGTGATTGGTCCGTTATTGCAGCCAACACTAAACGAAAGCTCTTCAAATATATTGAACTTGATAAATGGTGAGCATGGATGCAGAGAGTGTACTTGCAACAATAATTCACAAGTTAGCCTCTTGGCATGGTGTTGGCTTTCGTGAGTCAGCAGCTTTAGAATTTCACGTTGGCACAGTAATGCTCTGTCGTGCAATATGCAGGTACAGAAACATACCCAAATTCTACTTATGCATGGGTAAATGTCAAAGATGTTGCTCATGCACATATTTTGGCGTTTGAGAATCCTTCAGCAAGTGGAAGATATTGTTTAGTGGAGAATGTTGCACACTTCTCAGAAATCGTCAAAATACTACGCCAACTCTACCCTACTTATAAACTTCCTGAAAAGTAAGTCCTTCTGGTTATTATCTCCATTGGAGTACATTTTATGTAAAAACTTTCAAATTTCTTATTTAGATGGTTCTCCACTTAAGTGTGATGTAGAAACAACTAAAATGATCATTGGAAGTTCCTGTCCCAACCTTGATGGGGCTTCCAACTGATTGTTTATATATGACCAAATGCCCTAGTAAAATTAAGTTCTGGATTGGCCTTCTTTTGGTTGGTATATACATACTTCTAAACTTGCATAGTTTTAATAAATTTGTTAAAAATATGTACCTTCAGTGAATTTCTTGATTTTTGATTGTTTTCGGGTGTGGCCTCTTGCAGGTGTGCGGATGACAAGCCGTTTGCACCGACGTTCCAGGTCAACAATGAAAAAGCGAAATCTTTAGGCGTCGAGTTCACTCCGTTCAAAGAAGGAATCAAAGAAACCGTTGAAAGCTTGAAGGAGAAAAATCTGTTTAAACCTCCTGTCTAAATCCCCTCTTCCTCTTGTGCTCAAGGCTATATTTCTTACTATATGTGAGTATCCTATCCTATGTTTACTAAGCAACATAAAACCCTCAAATTTCTACTTGTAATATAATGTAATAATTTGAATTTGGGGGTTGAGCATAATGTTGTTGTTGGGTTGTAGAGATTAAAAACCGCTACGAATATTGATAGCCTTGATTATGTACTATTGTTTTATTTTGTTGTGACATAATTATATTTCTGGTAAAGAATATAGGTTACAGTATTCGGTAACAATATTTTTTTTTCAAAATTCTTATTTTCGGCTCAAATTGATTCCAAATTTCTAATAATTTCTATAGGGTCTGTGATATATTGTTTTGCACTCTCATATTCCTTCATATTTCTAAAAACTCGAACCGAGTCAAAACGAGATATTATATCACAGACAAGGGAAGCATATATATAATTATTTTCAATGATATTATATTTTAATAATTCTAGTCTAAGTAGTACTACAATGTAAAATGATTAAAAATTACATTTCGGGTTTTCTGACTTTCTGAAATTTGTATTTGTGGACCCAGATTTTAAATTTCCAAATATTTTAAAATTCGAATTTCGGATCAGTTGTAGTATTATGCCAAAATCCTAAACAACCACAAAAAGCCTGCTAGAGAAAGTAAGGAAGCAAGTTCAACTTTCATTGAAAGAGATCTCACAACTTCTCATCTGAAGAGAATTTGGAAGTTGAGAGATCCACCAAGGATTATTTCTCTCAATACACAACCACAAACTAAAACCAAAACTAATCCCAACCTCAACTCGAGAACAACAGCCTCTAATGTTGGAGACAGAGTTACTTTGTTCTCCACAAAAAAGAAATAAAAGAAAGAAAGTTGCAACAACACTCGCAATGCAGAGAAGAAAAATGAACTTGATTGATTCCATGGCATCTCACTCGATCTTACCGTTTTGGTTCGAGGCCACAAAGTTGCGGATTATCTCCATCGCCAACTGCTGAGCACTCTTGTCTTGAAGTTTCGCTATCGCATCCACTTTTTCATACGTCTCCTTGTCAGCGAAAAGCTTCAAGTTATACTGCGATGGCCCTTGTGGTATTCCTTCCCATTTGTCCACCAGCTCCAGCATCTTCTCTTTGCCCTGTGCAAGAATTCACAGATGGCTTTTAGTTTTGTGTTTATTGTATACATAGCTTTATCCGAATCAATTTCGTACCATGCGGTTTGTGAATTCTCCAAATGATTCTTTGGCAAGCCGCTTTCGCTTCCAGTGATAAAACAAGGGTTCTAGAACTTTCTCAAGATCATGGATCTTAACCTTCTCCTTGAACACTGTGGCAAGTGTGGTTTGGTTGGGTGTCCCTCCAAGCCAAAACTGTGACGTCATGTATAAGCACTAAATCAACAATAAAGATCACTAGCATCGTAAAATTTCAAAGCAGGCATTCGACCTTACCTGATAACTATTTGGACCATCACCAACCAAGCCTAGTTCAGCCATGTAAGGTCTTGCACAACCATTGGGGCAGCCAGTTATCCTTATAACCACAGACTCCTTATACTTCAGGCCAACCTTAAAAAATACGACAAGAGTTGCCATCAGCAAGTATCACGGAGCATCTCAAAAACGGAAATGAAATCTTTCTAGTATTTATGTTTCAAGAAATAAAAAGTTATACCTTCTCAAACACAGCTCGAACTCGCTTAAGGATGTCGGGTATTCCACGCTCAGCTTCTGCGATTGCCAAAGGACAAAGTGGCATAGCTGGGCATGCCATTGCTGTCACATTGAGAGGATCCACATACCTTGGTTGCTATTCAAAGATATGGGTCAAATTAGCGTCTTGAATATAAAGAACCGGATTTATTCAAAAGGACTTGACATAATTAAATGACCAAGACGTATTTCTTTAATCAAATGCAATCAACTCTAGGATATATTGCATTCAGAAGCAGCATTCTTAATCTCTTTTTACCTAGATTATATCTATATTCTTAGCTAACATCTCACCAGTAAACCACCCTGAGCTAGAACAGTAGTGATTGGGCGCTTCCATGCTTGACGAATGTCGCACAAAATGATGTTCTGATTTGGGGTGATGCGGACATTCAAATTATACTTCTCAATTACTTCTCGTAGTGTCGTCTTCATTGCCCCTTTGATTCGACCACTATCAACATGGAGGCCGCAAAATAATCCACCATCTCCCTATAAAAACAAGCATTTGTACAATAAACCAAAGACAAAGATAAGCTTATGACGTAAAGAAATCAATGAAAACCTTAGGAAAATACAAAATGTATCAAGCATAGTTTATCTATAAAACTAACCTGCTCATGCCAACCCAAGTAGCTTTCGAATTCCCACTTAGGCAACTCATGGCAAGGTTGAAACTTCTTTCCATAGTACCCCTCAACAACAGTCCTGAACTTCTCAATTCCCCACGAGCTAATTAGATATTTCATTCTGCTATATCTACGATCATCTCTTCTTCCATTTTCTCTTTGAGTGACCACAATAGCCTTTACAGCATATAATATATCCTCCTTTGGCACATAACCCAATGGTTCTGCAAGCCTAGGGAAGGTGTTCTCCATTCTATGGGTTCTCCCCATACCACCACCAACCTTCAATGATTATTGTATCAGAATTAGCACTGTTGAGTTTCAAAGATAGCATGCTATTAAACAATTGCAATATGAAATAGAAATCCACTTACATATATGTTAAAGCCCTGGGGTTCACCATTAGCATCAGACACAACTACCACACCAATATCATTTGTAAATAGATCAACAGAATTGTCTCCTGGTATAGTTACTGCTATTTTGAACTTCCTCGGTAGGAATTGAGTTCCATAGATGGGCTCAGGTGAATCAGTAAAATTTGTACCATGGGAATTATCATTTCGAGCTTTCACTACTTCAGGAGGCTCTGCAGACATAACTTTTTCTCCGTCCACCCACATATCATAGTAGAAACCTGATTGAGGAGTTAAGAGTGCAGCAATATTTTCTGCAGTTTCCTGGGCAAACAAATAATCTTTTCGGTGGATTGGGGCTGCTGGAGCAAGAACGTTTCGGTTCAGATCACCACATGCACCAAGTGTAGAACCCATGCTTTTAATGATCGTACTCATTACTGTCTTCAGGTCTTTCTTCAAAACACCATGAAGTTGAAAGGTTTGCCTAGTGGTCAAACGAAGTGTTCCAATCCCAAACTGATCGGCTAGATCATCCATGGCCAGGTAAAGTTCGTTTGAAACCTTTCCACAAGGGTTCTTAGTACGAAGCATAAAGGAGTAAGACCTCCCACCACGTTCATCTCTATTGTACTGCTGATAGCTACCATGGAACTTGATCAATTGTATGGCAGACTCATTAATGTTGGGGGCATCAGTTAACAACTCCTCATTGAGAGGATATCTTATAAAGTTACTGTGCTCTTTGATTATTTCGACCTTACTGCGTTTCTGCTCAACAGGAGCATCTGGCTTTACAGGCTGTGAAGAAATACAATATCATCAAACGAATGAATTAGCTGAAAATCAATCGTACTATAGCACTTTATGCTCAACCAAAATTTTGCAGGTGAGTACTAAAATTTAAACAACAGTGAGGAGGTTGAGATCATCAGTAAAAAAGCTAACTTGCTTGAAATACAGCTTACTAATAAAAAATTAAGGTAGTAGCATAAAACTGGGTATATATGAGCAGCATGATGTATAGTAATAGGGGAACATATGAGTGCATCGGAGACCTTTATTATGGCAGTGAAGATGGCACGGCATGGTAGGGTTCTTGATTAAGTCAACAATCAACAGAAAAATGTGAATGAACTGGAAATCGATTCAGTCAACAACACAGCATGAAGCTTAAAACTCGATAGATCCTCAAGCTTTAGTGTGAACAAACTGGAAATCGGTTTTGTAATTATTTTTCTTTTCCATTTCATCATCAATTTCACTCCTTTGAATATAGTATCTGCCATTTTCTACTACCAATGAATTTAGGGATTTTAAAATAACAAATATATAACCAAACAGACATTCATGAACATTGTTAAAATAATAAACAGAAAAAAGAGGAATAAAAAATGATTATTTAAACCCGATAGATCCTCAAGCTTTAGCGTGAACAAACTGGAAACCGGTTTTTTAATTACTTATTTTTCTTTTCCATCTCATAAGCCGTGTATTTGCCTTTGAATTTAGCAGCCAGTTTTGTACTACCAGTGAATTGAAGGAATTAAAAATTACAGATACATAATCAAATAAACATCTATACACATTTTAAAATAAAAAATACCGTGGAGACAGCTCTGATTAAGGAGGGATGCTGAGCGGCGGCGGAGGAACGGAAAAGCTGCGGGCGTTTACAGAGCAGAAGAGAGGTGGAAGCGCTCTTCAAGCCACTGAAGCTCGACGGAACAGTCGGGATCGAGGAATCCTTGGCTACGGCAGCAGCGGCACCCGTAAACGACGTCGTCATCTAGCGACTAGAAACACGGTGACGCAGAGAGCAGAGACAAAAGAATTTCTACTTTTTTTTTAGAGTGAAGATAGAGAATTGAGAGTGGATGATGATGAATATGAAAGCGAAGCGAAGCAAAAAAAGAATGGTGCGTAGGAAATTAGGGGTTGGTGGTGGTGGTGGCGATGAAGAGAGTGTGTGTGAGTGTGTGTCACGTGCCTACCACAAGACTCCTAATTGGGATTTGTTAGTATCACCAAAAGTGAAATTTTTGTCGTTCACTGAACCTGGACGCATTTCTGGCGTTACGAAAGGCCGTTTTAATAATAAAGGGTTTTGTTTTGTAGACTGTGGGGGATGAGTCAATTGACTGGTGCGGTCAAAAGGTCACACAATTTATAAGTGCACACCAAAAATACGATACCAACACGAAGGATTAATATCATTAATATTAAAATTTATTAGTTACCGACGAGAATTGAATTGCATCGTATGGTTATAAACATGTACTACGTGCTTATAGACCTTCTATCGAGTTTGTGTCCATGCTCAGCAAATTTAATCTTTGTATTTGTGTTTGGTACTATAATCTTGATTTGATAATCACTCAATCCAATGTTTTTTTATGTTAAAGTTTATAAACCATCATATTACACATACCAAGGAATAGAAAATTAAATGTATGATCTTATTACTTGCATGATAAAAAATTATACATATGGCTAACCAGGACGAATCCAGAAAATATCATTGCAGGGGAAAAATATATGTGGGGACATTTAAAGTATTTGAGGAGGGGCATTTAAAGAAGAAATTAATATTAATTTATTTCTACAATAGATTTTATACATAGATATGAAATTTTGAGGGAGGGCATTTGCCTCTCCTGCTTGCACATTATATCCGTGCCAGGCTAACTGTCAAATTTTAAAAACAATAACAACAAATGAGAAAATTAAATGTATAATCCATTATCCATATTTACAGCCAATTGTTATTTCGCAGTAAAAAAAATTATGTTAATATAAATATGGAGAAATATCATACTTATAAGGTTGGAGAGACAGTTTTTCTTTTATACAAATCCAAAAGGAGTATTGCAAAATGAACACGCACTTCAAATTTGTAGTACTATGTTGAACAAAATTGCTGTAAGTCTCAAATTTAATTAATAAATAAAAACACAAAATTTCATGAGTTTTTAGATTCATCCAAAATTCTGATTTCGAGTCTTCAACCACAAATGGGTTTCTCAAAATAACAATAACAATCTTAAATAATTACTCCCTCCGTCCCAAAAAGATTGTCTCATTTCTTTTTTTCACATTTATTTTGCAAAAATAATAATAAATAGTTAAAATACAGAGAGTAAGTAAAATAGAGAATAATGTAGAGAATAGTTTAACTACATTATTCTTTTTATTATTATTTTTGCAAAACGGGTGCAGAAAATGAACTGAGACCATCTCTTTCTGGGACGGAGGGAGTACATTGCAGTAAATTCCGAAAATCAGCATAGCAAGAATAGGGAAACAGTCGAATTCGCTGATAGCAAGCAAGCATCATTCAAACAATACCA
Source organism: Salvia hispanica (assembly GCF_023119035.1). Taxonomy (NCBI): domain Eukaryota; kingdom Viridiplantae; phylum Streptophyta; class Magnoliopsida; order Lamiales; family Lamiaceae; genus Salvia; species Salvia hispanica. The sequence continues at coordinate 5,007,037 of NC_062967.1, read as the reverse complement.
TCAATGGCAGCAACAAACTGAAAGATTTAGTAATTCACAATTACCAAATTGAAAAAAAAGTAAACAAGTTTCCCCAAATTCACAACACTTACAATCAGTCAATCACGACACCTGAATTCTAGCAATCAAACAACCTCCTTCGCCAGATCATCATCAATCAATTTACCCTGCGCCGGAATTGCAACGTAACCGATCTTGGCGACGTCATCGTAGTCGTCATCATCGTCGGAGGACGAGGACTCGTCGAAGTCAACGTGGTGGGGATTGAAGAGGCTCCACAGTGAGAACATGACGGCGGCGGTGACGGCTCCGCAACCGACGCCGAAGAGCAGCGCCCAGACGACGCTCAGGATGTCCATGGTGCGATCGCGGACGGAGCTGGAGACGGAGGAGTGTAGCTCGACGGGGGATTCGGACCGCAATGATCTGGAGAGTTCATTGAATCGGTTGAAGTGACGGGTTCGGAAGCGGGGAGAGGCGGTGGTGAAGATTAGGGTTATGTATTGGGAATTAGCGATTTGGGCGGAATTGGGGTGGTTAGGGTTTGGATTTAGGGAATTGGAGGGGTAATAGGTGGTTGTGGTAGTGGCGGAGAAATAGAAGAGGGTTTTGCAGGGGCGGGCGGAGGAGGTGGCCGTCAGGAAGGAGAGGATGAGGAGGAGCGGGAGAAATGAGGTCGCCATTCGCGCAATTCTTTGAGACTGAGAGAGAGAGGAAACAGGGAGTAATTTTCTTGGTTTTATCGTTTATGAATTTTTTGCACGACTATTTTTGAAAACCTAAAACTTTCAAACTTTAAAATTTGATACTACTAGGAGTACAATTTATTTTTTTACCCATAAGTATACTTTTAAAGGAATCCGACTAATTCTACTTGATCGATCTACAAATTAGGAATGAAAGTCATTAAGCTAGTAGCGGCATTTGAACTCATGACCTCAAGGTCACCACAATTCTGCGCTAACTAAAATTTGATACTTCTTTATTATTTTAGATTATTCACAATAATGACTGACAATTCAGTAATCTATTTTCATTTTTCTTCTGTCACGTCATCATTTTATTATTTGGCCTAAATTTATACTAGCGGTCCTTTTCCATTCACCACTTGTGTTTCTATAATTCATTTTATTTGTTAGTGTTTATCAAATAAAATAACAAAATAAAATTGAAGGCAAAAGTATAGAAAAACAAAATATACTTAATTTAAATAAAAAAAAAAAACATGCTACAATTAAGAAAAAACACAGAAAAAAAAGCGACTGAGACACACATCCTCGTCCAAATGCCTTCACTCATTTCAATTTCTCTCTTCACCTGGCGGGGTACCAACAATGCTCGGCTGATAAAGTGCGTCTAACTACGGGCCATACCCTCGTCTGTAACAAAACTGGTAGCAGGCATTTGCTATATCAGGGTTGAAAGGTCTACCACCACCGACGTTGGGATCACCGGAGTAAAGGGAAACTGGTGTATGGGGTACCGCCGGAGTACAAAGGGGAGCTGGGATATGGAGGTCAGGGGACTTCCATCGGGATTCACTGCTAGAGAGAAAATTATTTTAATGAGAATGGAGATGGGTGAAGTAAAAAAAGGGTAAAAATGGAGAATATATAGAGGTTAAATAAAATTTTTAAAAATGGAAAATTATGCGCACAATAGGAGCCGATCGACGCGGTGATCGCGCAATAGGCGCCGATTAGACCGCCGATTGATTAGGCGGTCGACGATATCATTTATGTGCGAAAGTGAAAGATCAGATATCATTTATGTAGTTCACTATATACTGTAAATTTAATGAATCAAACTCTATAATCCAAATAACTTTCGTAAATATATACTCCACTATTTTTATTTTTTATCTATTAATACATATGAAAGATTAGATACCATTTATGTGCGAAAGTGAAATATCCGGTATCATTCATGTAGTTCACTCACTCTTTTGAAAATTGACTTTTATCTGACTCAAAGTAAGAAATAATAACAAAAAAATTCATTGATGATTATCGATTTTTGCATCTGAACATTTTATGTTAATGTATTAGAGTAAAATATTAGTACCAAGTACTAAATAAATAAAAAATTAGTACTAATTTTCAAACATGGAATCGTGATGAGTAATACATTTACATCTGGAAATAATTACATTTACATCTGGAAATAATTACACTCCGTATTAAACACTTTTTAAAGAATACAAGTTTTGGCTCATACGCCCCACTGACTATCGGATCAATTCTAATTTCTATGGTGTATGGGGTATTCAATTACTATCAGATCAAAGTTCATAATTATTTCAATCATATTTAAGTCCGTAAAAAATACCAAATCTTATATAGTTATTTACAAGTATTTTATTTTCTGAGAAATATTTTTCACATAATATTTTATTCGTGTTACGATACTGTTGTACAGAGTCAAAGTACTATGTTCTCGGTTCTTGCATGAAAAGATTGCGTTTGACAATATTATATTATTATATTGATATGTCTGAACAAAATAAAACAATCAAATTTATTCGTGTTACGATACTATTGTACAGAGTCAAAGTACTATGTTCTCGGTTCTTGCATGAAAAGATTGCGTTTGACAATATTATATTATTATATTGATATGTCTGAACAAAATAAAACAATCAAATATGCATGTTACCGGATGACACATTAATTTGTTGTCAATTATCATATTCTTTAACTATACTGTATAAAGATATCGAATTAGGATTTTCTTGGAATTAGATTGATGATTGATCTTTAGAATATTGCAATGAAGTAGTACTCCGTAGTCCGTATAAATTATTGTTGCCTTGTTGGAGTATGACTTTGAGATATCTAGATTTATATTGTTTGTCAACTAGGACAGTAGTATATAACATTTGTCGATATAAAAATATTTAAAATGTTATATTCCATTATGCCTTATTTCTGTATGAGTCGGTTATTTTCAAAGAATATTTTATTCGTGTTACGTTGCTATTGTAAAGTATTCCTTATAAGTACTACTATATGTAGCAGGAAAAGATTTCGTTACACACATTTTTATATCGTCACGTCTGAACTAAATAAAATAATCAAAATTTGCATGTTACATTTAGTTGTCATATTCTTTACTAAGCAATTTCCTGCTTTTTCCTTATGTTAAAGCACATCTTTCATTTAAATAATCTATGTCAAGGGAAGGGAGTGAACCATTGCTAACTCATCATTTAATTGCTAACTACAACTAATTTAAGATCATAGGATTTTAGAAAACGTGTGATCTACAATTTGTCACGTGTAATTTTCGTTTTTATTAATAAAATAAAAGAGATTAAAAAAAAACTCCAAATTAGGGTCTTGGATGAAAATATCAATATAGTGTTTCGAAAATATCAACACAATGTTTTACGAATGTTAACCCATAATAATTCTTAAGTTATTATAGTTAAAATATAGTAGGAAAGCCAATAGGTGTGTTTCCAATAGACTAATTAGTATACTTAACAAAAGAGGCAATCACCACATGACCACTGTTCTCAAAGGGCTCAGCTATCCAATTTCTTGGTTTATTTAATACACAATTCAAAATAAAATGATTGATTCTTCCAAGTAAAGCAATAAAAATATAAAAATGAGAAAGTTCATTGCTTCTTCTTCAATTCAAAAATCAAGAAAATCCTGGAGATTCTCAATAATATCTGCTACGATTTCTGATCTTTCCAAACTGTCCAAATCTTTTGGTATCTCCCTTTTCTATCTTCAAAATCCCAATTCACATTTACACTTTCATATATATACACACACAATGAAAATTGAAACCTCATCACATTCATATCCACTATACTCCTATATCTTCATTTACTTCTCCATTCTTATTCAAAATTCTTAGCAAAACGAGATGATGAATGCAGAGACGCAATTCCATGTATTGGCAGTTGATGATAGCATCATTGACAGGAAATTGATTGAGAGACTTCTCAAGACTTCATCTTATCAAGGTAACTTTTTTTAAAATGTAGTATTGTTTTTCATATATAAATGTAATTGGTAATTTAGTATATTCTCAAATTTAAAAAAATAAAAATTCTGTTTATGGTGTTATGCAGTTACTGCTGTGGATTCTGGGATCAAAGCATTGAAATATTTGGGATTGCTAGATGATGACAATACAAGCACAGACACAAATAGTCATGTAACTATACATTTTTTAAATTTCATGTTTCAGCATATATTCATGTATTTTTATTTAAATAATATTGTAGTACAAACTAAAACCAATTAATTCGATCTTACATTATTATTTGAATCATGTGCAGGAAGTAGAAGTAAACTTGATCATCACTGATTACTGCATGCCCGAAATGACCGGCTACGATCTTCTTAGGAAAATTAAGGTATATGTCCTTGTATTATAGGAAAAGATAATAATTTATTAATGTAATAAAATGATTTAAGAAAACTCGAATAAGGGCTAAATTTTGAGTTTGAGATTTAAAAAAGACAATCTTATCACTAGGTAGTCTCTAATAATTCACACAAATTAAAATATCTCGATAATTTCTTTGTTCTGAATTAATCAGCATTTATTTTTTCAGGGATCGACATCGTTGAGGGATATCCCCGTAGTGATTATGTCGTCGGAGAATGTTCCGGCAAGGATAAACAGCTGCTTAGAGCAAGGAGCTGAAGAGTTCTTCCTCAAACCAGTTCGACAATCCGATGTGAATAAACTCAAGCCACGTTTGTTGAGAGGAAAGCATGAGGATTTATTGGGAAATGTTGAAGGAATCAACAAGAGGAAGAGTGTGGTAGAATGTGTATCACAAGATAGGACTAGAGCAAGATATAATGACTTGGAACTGTAGTCCAATTTTATTTGAAAGAGCTAAATGTAGCATGAAAAACTTGAAGATTAGTTATTTATAATTTTATCTTATTTTATTATTATTTTCTAAATTGCTATTTTAAGTGTTAATTCCTGGTATTTTTTTCTCAACTTCTATAAATTATTTCAGTTGAAAATAAATAAATAATTAATTTTATGGGAGTATAATATGTTTCTATGCAGATTAGCATAGCATTAGGGTGCAATGAAGTCAAATTAAGTCTAGTAACTTCATGCTAAAGCTTAATTCATTTTTAATGATCTTAGTTTATTTCAATAACTTTGACGCGAGACTATTTAAATTTTGATATTCACACCCTTTTTTCAAAATATATATTTTCATGGCTATTATTTTGATAATATGAATCGATTTATCATATATTTTGAATAGAATAAGGAATATAATGACAATATGACATCCATATTGTTGTAGCTATCCTAATTACATCCATATTTTTTCGAACAAGCTAATTTGGCATTTCACCCCGTCTATTTATTGCAAAGGAAAATGGATTTCGACTTTTAACGGTTGTTGGGCTTTGATTTCTGCATTGAGTTAGTTAGAACTAATAAATTCAATAAACTAAAATGAAGTCAAGAATGAGCCTGTTTGTAAATATAATTGGACCATTCTCCATATTATGAATAATTTTATTACTACCTCCGTCCATCAAAATTTGTCTCACTTTGACCCGGCACTGATTTTAAAAAATATAATAGAAAGTGAGTTGAAAAAGTTAGTGGATTGTGAGTTCTACTTTTATATATTAGTTATATAATAAAATATGAGTACAAATGAGTTAGTAGAAAATGGAGCCCACTACTAAAAATGATAAAAGTGAAATGAGAAAATTTTTAGAGGACGGATGAAAATAAAAAAATGGGACAAATTTTGGTGGACGGAGATAGCAAAGAAGATTGCAATCATTTCATACTCCCAATTTTTGCACCTACTATATATTAATAAAAATATTATTTCCCCAATGCAATTTATAGACACAGCTCTTCACCACCACAAAATTGGTCAAAATAAAAAAAAAGGTAAGAATATTAAACAAAATTAGAAACCTTTAAAATTACCCGCCATCTCCGGTGTCATATAAATTGATTTGTTATGGTTGCAACGATACTTCTCCTCGTTTCTCTCTCTCCTTAAAGCCATTCTTCCCTTCATTCCCTTCCTTCCACTTCTTTTTCCCATACCACGCACGCGCCTCCCTTCGCCCACCCCTCCGCCGCCGCCGTCTCCCGCCGATTGAAACCACCCCCCCAATTCCCCACCACCAACACCAGAATTTCATGTCTGATCTCAAAAATCAGGGAAATGGGGGGAGGAAGACATCCCATTCCCACCTGACCATCAAAAGCAACCCTTCCTTGGTTTACAATCGCTCCATGACGACCCTAACGCCGTCGTCCGCCGCGGGGGCGGTGGCCGCGGAGGAGAAGCACCGCAACCCCCGGTCCTACCAGCGCAACACCTCCATCAATTTCTTCAGCGCCTCCAAATTGAAGGGCAAAGTCCGCAAAATGTGCTCCCTCTTCGAATCCCCCAAACACCGCCCCTCCTCCGCCCTCGAATCGCCCTCGCAATCCCCCTCCCAATCTCCCTCCCAATCCCCGACCTCCAACAAATCCTCCTTCTCCCCGCCCGATTCCCCTAATTTGTGGGACTTTTCCCCAATCCGACTCCCCGGCACCGAGGACCGCGTCGTCATCTACTTCACCAGCCTGCGCGGAATCCGCCGGACCTTCCACGACTGCCAGAGCGTGCGGATGGTCTTCCGCGGATTCCGCGTCAATCTCGACGAACGCGACGTCTCTATGGACGTCGCGTACAAGAACGAGCTCCAGGAATTGTTTGGAGAGGACGAGGTCGTTACTTTGCCGCAGGTACAGGGCTCTTCTATCTCGATAATCAAAGGCAAACTCTAAATATTGTTCAAACTTCAAACTATGATCTGGATTGTTAGAAAATGTCAACAAATGACAAAATAGTAACAACAGAAAATGTCCACACAGTGTCAATGGTTGATGCTGTGTTGATATTGTGTTGACATTTTCTGTTGCTACTATTTTGTCGTCTGTTGATATTTTTTAACGATCATAATTTGGAGTTCATACAATATATGAGTTTGCATTTAATCACTACCCTGCTATGGAGTAATAATAACAGTGGCTTAAGTCTCTAGTGTTTCTTCTCGTGTTAATGATTATATGAGTATATAGGTATGATCAAAACAGAACATTAGCAAAATCAATAGTTGATTGAGTAATTTAAATACATATTTGGAAGTTAGTTTACAAAAGTTGGAAAATTAGGAAAGTTTAGTGATTTAAAAGTAACTTGCCCTATGGGCCTATTAGTTGGAGATGAAACGTCTTAGCAATTAGCTCAGCTTCGTTGTCTTTGCTGCAGGTGTTCATAAAGGGGAAACACATCGGCGGGGCAGAGGTGGCTTTGAACCTCCTCGAAGTCGGGGAGCTCGTAAGGATGATCAAGGGGCTGCCGTTCCGGTCGCTCAAGCCGTGCGACGTCTGCGGTGACATGAGGTTCATTGCCTGCGTGAACTGTGGAGGGAGCCGGAAAGTTTACGACGAGGAGAAGGAGCAGACGAATCAGTGCACGGTTTGCAATGAGAATGGCCTCATGCGGTGCCCCCTTTGCAGCTCGTGAATGACATTTTGTGATTTCCTACACATTTTTAAAAGAAAAGAAAGAAGAAAAGTAAAAGAATCGGCTGTGTGTTTGTCATATCCTTTTTTTGGTGGTTGTGGCTGGTCTCTTACACGTTTATGGATTGATGGGTTGTATATTGCTTAAGCTGATTAAAAAAAATGATGATTGAGTGTACACTTTGAATCATCCATATTTTGCTTATGCTTTCTGAAACAACGAAAAAAAGGTGTGAAATCAACGAACATTAATCAATTAAATGAATCACACACCACATTATTGTAGTAGTAATAAAAAAGAGTGTTACTCCTATTACATAACCAATCTAGTGCTCAAATTTTACTAATGATGCCATACTCATCATAGAGAAGCTTTGCAAAGCTCTTGATATGTTTTTAACCCAACGTTATCGCAATATAGATGCTCCCTTCATTTTCCGGATAAGAATACAGATAGCCCCTTCCCTTCAAACGTAGCCACACCGGCTCCAGAGAACACGGGCTTCCCCCATCCGAAATCCACTTTGTAAAACGGGAAGCGCAGCCAGCTCGTGATCCCGACGTTGGGGCATTCGAGAGTGACCGCAGTGCCCACAATGTCGTCACGATGCAGCTCCATGTAGTCGAGAGCCGACCTCAAATACTCGTCGTCCATCCGCGCGATCGCGTCGTGCACTCTCCCCACCGCGAACGCCAAGGGCTCCGTCACCAGCTCCCCGCACAGGGCGATCGCGTCGGTGTAGAAGATCGCGTTGCCTAGGCATCCCGGTGGGAGGTTCGGCCGCAGCCTCGTGCGCGCGTCCACGGGGAGCTGCAGCATGGTCTCCTGGTCCCCAGGCAGGCCACGTGCGGCGCTCACGCAGTGCCACACGTGTCCTGTAACTGTTAGAAATAAAGGGATAAAATTCTCAAGCCGTTACAGGCGGTACTCTAACTATTATAATCGAATGAAGATAATAACAATAAGTGGAATGAAAATTACAACGGAAATAATAAATTAAACCGAACTATAAGTCGAGTCGAGGGAAGCCCTCTTTCCGCAAGACAAATTACGCCTCGGCTAGTGCTCACGGAATGGCGTATTATCCCCAAAGATAAAACGACTTCCTCCTAGCGTGTAGAAGCACCTCAAACCCGCTAGGCACCGGCGAACTTGATGAAGTTCCGAGAATCGAGCTATGCAATGCTACTATGATGTAGAGAACTAGAGAGAAGAGAGAATGCTTTTTGTTGGTGTATTCTCCACTCCAAGATCAAGCTTATATTTAGGCTAGAGAAAGCACTTGAAAGGCCTTGCAATCAAGATTATCTCTTAATGCATTTGGGGGTTACCTAAGATGAAAGGCCATAGGTCTTGGCCACCTCAAAGGTCTCCCACATTTTTCACATGTTTTTTTCCACAATCCCCCACATTGGTTAGAGCACTGCAAGCTCAAACCAACACAAGACGTGTATGCATGCATGCAGACTCTTTGCTCAATTCTCGAGAAATAATATTGCATTTGGAATAGTAGCTTGGGGCTTTGAATTTTCCATAGTCAACACTATCGGGCATACCGGCGGCCTGGTGGACGTGATGCCTTGAACCATTCCTCCTTGGTGTATACCGAGACAATAATATTGACACAATACTATTTACAAACTCATCAGTTCTCACGTTTGTGTCCTTTACTGGCCATGGAACACCACTTTGGATTCATAAGTGATTCACATGTTGAAGCGGCCCACACTTCTTCACTTACATAGGTGATTCTTTTCCAGGTATCCTGCAATACCCACCTCCTCGAGGCTTCTAAGAATCATTAAAAGTCAAAACTTAGCCTCTTACCACATGCAGGTTACAACACTCAATGCTTTCAAAAGAATGGGCGAAGATAAAATATCTTCCGAGTGTTACAACTAGAGTCATATAGCTTTGTTTTCCCATTGAACCAAGCCCATGAGATCTCCAATCGTATGGTTGGGTTACCACTATAATCTTAAAATGTGGTTTTCAGTCCCATTCCTTTTATCAATTCATGCATTTGATCACGGTTTAAACTTTTCGTTAATGGATCCGCTAAGTTATCCACTGACCTTACATAGTCAACTGCGATAACGCCACTTGTGATCAACTGCCTCACGGTATTATGTCGCCGACGAATGTGTCGAGACTTACCATTGTATAAGCCACTATGTGCTCTCCCTATAGCCGCTTGGCTATCACAGTGTATCACTACCGTCTGCACTGGCTTCTTCCAACATGGAATATCTTCTAGGAAGTTTCTAAGCCACTCGGCTTCTTCCCCTGCTTTGTCTAAAGCGATAAACTCAGATTCCATGGTGGATCTAGCTATACATGTCTGTTTCGTTGACTTCCACGAAACAGCTCCACCCCCCACGGTGAACACATACCCACTCGTCGAGAACGAGTCTTTTGAATCAGAGATCCAATTTGCATCACAATACCCTTCAAGTACTTGGGGATATCTTGTGTATTGCAGCTCAAAGTTAAGAATATACTTCATGTATCTCAAAACCCTACGCAGAGCTTTCCAATGTTCCTTGCTTGGGTTGCTCGCATATCGGCTCAGCTTATTCACCGTACACACAAGATCTGGTCGGGTGTAGTTTGTGACAAACATCAAACTCCCTATGATCCTTGCGTATTCTTCTTGAGCTACAGGTTCTCCCGTGTGCTTACTCAAATGCACATTGGGTTCCAATGGGGTCTTAGATGGCTCACAATTAAAGGAGTGAAACTTCTTAAGCACTTTCTCAATGTAATGAGATTGTGTCAAAGCTATTCCCTCAAGATTCCTTTTAATCTTGATTCCGAGAATCACATCAGCTAGACCCATATCTTTCATGTCGAAATTTCTCTTCAACATATTTTTGGTCTCGTTGATAATGACACTATTGCTGCCCATAATCAACAAATCATCCACATAAAGACACACAATAACGAACTCATTATTTGTGTTCTTAATGTAAACACACTTATCACACTCGTTGATAGTGAACCCATTTGACAACATCACATTGTCAAACTTCAAGTGTCATTGCAACAACGCTTGTTTTAATCCATATAGAGACCTCACTAGTTTGCATACCTTCCTTTCTTGGCCAGGTACTACAAACCCTTCAGGTTGCTCCATATAAATTTCTTCCTCCAATTCACCATTTAGAAATGCAGTTTTCACATCCATTTGGTGAATTTCAAGATTGTGCAAAGCAGCAATCGCAAGAAGCACCCGAATGGAAGTGATTCTCGTAACGGGTGAATACGTGTCGAAGAAGTCATATCCTTCTTGTTGCTTAAAGCCTTTTACAACTAGGCGAACTTTGTACTTTTCAATAGTACCATCAGTTTTATATTTCCTTCTCAGGATCCACTTGCACCCTAAGGTCTTACAACCTTCTGGCAACTCTACTAACACCCATGTGTTATTTCTCATAATTGATTCAATTTCACTATTGATTGCTTCTTGCCAGAATGGCGCATCTGGGCCAGACAGCGCTTCCGCCAACGACTTTGGTTCATCATCCAACATAAAGGTTATGAAGTCGGGACCAAAAGTCTTAGCAATTTTAACTCTTTCACCACGTCTTGGTTCTACATCCTCAGGACTTGACCTCGTCCTTTTTGGAGGATTAGAACTAGTGGATTCATCCATCATTCTTTCACTAGAACGATCCTCCTGCCTCTTGTAAGGGTAAACATTCTCAAATAATATAGCATTCCTTGACTCAATCGTTGTTCCTTCAGCCACGCCAGACACAACTGACTTATGGACTAGGAAACGATAGGCACTACTATTAAGTGCATGGCCAATAAAGATGCAATCAACTATTTTAGGGCCTATTGCAACTTGCTTCGGAGGTGGCACTTCTACCTTCGCTAAGCACCCCCACACTTTGAGGTATGAGTACGAAGGTTTCTTGCCTTTCCACAACTCATAGGGAGTCACATCCCTACTTTTTAGTGGAATCTTATTCAGGATATAATTTGCCGTTAACACAGCCTCCCCCCACATGTTCTGGGGTAAACCTGAATTAATCAACAGAGCATTCATCATCTCTTTCAGTGTTCGATTTTTGCGTTCAGCAACACCATTCGATTGAGGAGAATATGGAGCCGTGGTTTGGTGAATTATACCATTTGCATGACATAATTCTGCAAACGGCGCCACATATTCACTACCTCTATCACTTCGAACACACTTAATTCGACAATTAAGTTGATATTCGGCTTCATTTTTGAAGTCTTTAAACGCTTCAAGTGCCTCATCTTTTTACTTCTTAATAAGTAAAGGTAACAATACCTTATGCAATCATCTATAAACGTGATGAAATATTTTTTACCACCTCTTGTTTGCACAAATTTCAAATCACATACGTCTGTATGGATCAACTCAAGAGGTTTTGTGCTCCGCTCTACCGAATGGAACGACAGCTTAGCCATTTTGGCTTCAACACACACTTCACATCTTTCTTGTGAGTTAAACTTATCAACTTTTAGTAAATTAAGATTTACTAATCTTTTTATAGCATTTAGATTTACATGTCCCAATCTATTATGCCATAAATCAGAGCTCTCAAGCAAATAAGAGGATGTGTCATCTTCCTTATTGCATATTCCTTTTCCACGGTGAATGACCGTAACATTCAGCTCAAAAAGCCATTCACTAGGTGGCCTTCACTTATGAAGGGTTTTTTCCACGGTGAATGACCGTAACATTCAGCTCAAAAAGCTCATTCACTAGGTGGCCTTCACTTATGAATTTTCCATTCTTGGTCAATATAACCTTTTCACACTCAAATTCTAGTGAAAATCCATGATTTACTAGAAGTGAGTCTGACACCAAATTATTTCGGATGTCTGGGACATGCAGCACATCCTTAAGGGTAAGAACCTTTCCAAATCCTAGTTTTAGGAACACATTACCCACACCAACTACCTCAGAAGAGGCTTGGTTTCCCATGCGTACTTTTCTACCTCCAACAGATTTGTAAGTAGAAAAAACGCTTCTCTCGGAGCACACATGACATGTGGCACCCGTATCAACAAACCATTCATTTGGATTATTACCATGGTCCACGTCGGAGACCATTGCGACCACCTCATGATCTTTGTTGTTTATAACAACACGTTCAAATAATTTGCACAATATTGTCTCCAACAATAAGTACACAATTATATTGAACCATATGTGCATTGGTATATTCAACACCAAATGCATCCCAATTATTACTACCAAGTCTAAATTGGTCTTGCTTGTCAAATGACAAACGATAAACACATTTCTCAAGAAAAAAGATCTCAAGGAATTAACCACTTCATTGCGCATCGACATTGCGACTGTTCGTTTCTTCATTCTAGCTTTGGAGCTCATGTTTCCTCCAACTTCGATTGGTATAACCCTGTCTTAGAAGAGTACACTAATTTGTCTTGCGATTGTTAGGAAATAAAGGGATAAAATTCCCAAGCCGTTACAGGCGGTACTCTAACTATTACAATCGAATGAAGATAATAACAATAAGTGGAATGAAAATTACATCGGGAATAATAAATCAAACCGAACTATAAGTCGAGTCGAGGGAAGCCCTCTTTCCGCAAGACAAATTACGCCTCGGCTAGTGCTCACGGAATGGCGTATTATCCCCAAAGATAAAACGACTTCCTCCTAGCGTGTAGAAGCACCTCAAACCCGCTAGGCACCGGCGAACTTGATGAAGTTCCGAGAATCGAGCTATGCAATGCTACTATGATGTAGAGAACTAGAGAGAAGAGAGAATGCTTTTTGTTGGTGTATTCTCCACTCCAAGATCAAGCTTATATTTAGGCTAGAGAAAGCACTTGAAAGGCCTTGCAATCAAGATTATCTCTTAATGCATTTGGGGGTTACCTAAGATGAAAGGCCATAGGTCTTGGCCACCTCAAAGGTCTCCCACATTTTTCACATGTTTTTTTCCACAGTAACAACCTCGTACGTTGTAAATTTCGAATTGTTGTTGCAGTTGCATTTTTGTTTGAGGGAGTTGATTTGGGCGAGGGTGAGGTTGAAAATGGAGAAAGTGGTGTGGCCCCTGTGGGGGGGGGGTTTGAGAGAGGGAGGGGGTGGGGGGAGCTCGGGCTCGGGGGCGTGCGGGAGGCGAGGAGGCAGCGGTCGAGGAAAGGATGGACGGAGGGGGTTAGGCCGCGAGCGATCTCACCCCATGACTTGTTGAAATGTTGGCCGGAGGTCCCATCGGAGAGATGGTGCTCGTTTGCAAAACCTAAGCTCACTCCACCGCATTTGAATCGAGTTAGCTGTATCAGAGTCGTAAATGAAAATTTGTTAGTGAAATATGAGGGTCATTATATAGTACTCCTAAAATTAAAATGTGACAAATTTTGTTGGATAGACAATACTATAAAAGTTGACACACTTTGACCTAGTACGGGTTTTAAGAAATGTAATGGAAAGTGAGTTGAAAAAGTTGGTGGATGTGGGTCATACTTTTAAAATAATTAGTTTTATAATAAAATATGAGTAGGAATGAGTTAGTGAAATATGATGCTATAAAAAATGGTAAAAAGTGAAGTGCGTCAGACTTTCAGGGACGGATTGAAATGGTAAACTATGTCAAACTTTCAAGAACAGAGGTAGTACTATTTATAAAAAATTACCTGCACCAGAAAGAGGGGGAACGTGGAAATTCCCCTAGAGTAATCGACGGTGGGGACAAGGCTGGAGTTAGGCTTGGAAGCGAAACCGCCCAAATCGTCGAGGGTGGCGTCGCACTCCGCCTCCATAAACAACACCCCTTCGGCGTTGCAGTTGATCTCGATGCGGCCGCGATTATCGTCCCTTCTCAGCCTCCCGGCGAAGGGGTGGAATTGAACGAGGGCCCGGCTGAGCGCGGCCTTCATCAGCGCCGCATTGAAGAAGTCGACAGCGGCGTCGCCGCAGCGGTAATAGAAGATGTAGCGAGTGTGGAAGTTGTCGGGCATAGCTAAGTCCACGCTGGAGAGCCACAAACTGCCACTCGGCGTTTTCTCCATTGGTTTTACAATCGTCGATTCCTTCACTGTGATTTTCATGCTTCTCAATGTGTGTGTGATAGAGAAAAAAGAAAAGAGAGAAAGAAAGGTGGTATTGTACAATCTCTGTCCACGAATAAATAGAGTTTTACTAAAAGGGGAGTAACTTTCTTGTATCTTGAAAATTGATAATTTTAAAACGACAGAAATAATGAAAGAAAAAGTGATTAAGTATTATTAATGGAGAATGAAACTCATTTAATTATATAAGAAAAAAAGTTTTGTTTAATTTATAATTGGTCTAATATTAATAAATGATGAAAAATACTTCTTACATTCTATAATAAGAGTCACATTTGATTTGGGTACAAGTTTTAAGAAATGTAAAGAATCATGAGTTAAAAATTTAGTGGAATATGGAAGTCCACTTTTTTGCAGAAGTATTAGTTTTATAATAATAGAATGTGATTGAATTGAGTCAGTGGAGTGTGAGACCTACTTATCATTTATGGTAAAAATGAAATACGACTTTTATTGTGGGAAGGATCTAAATGGCAAAATATAATTTTCATATTATGAGACGGAGGGAATAGTTGTTTTTAGGAGATCGGTATAATACTAGATTCTACTGTATAACAATGATTTAATTGAGTTTGAATTTTACTTATTAAATATATAAAATTTAAAATTTGGACATATTAAATAAGTTAAATATTATTTCACCATATACACAAACAAAAGCAATAATTAATCGACAGTTTTAGGGATGGTAGGATAAACATGATAATCAATGTCGCATGGCTATAAGATAAGAATAGAGATGAGTATGGAGTTGGGATTTAGATGTTAAGATAAGGATAACAAAGAATCATCTTATCTCTGTTAGATAAGAGTATGCATTCTTTTAATATTTAGTTTATCCTATAAAAATATGCACTTTATAATTTTAGAAAAAAAAAATTTTATCTATTGAGATGATGCTGATTCTCTACTAATAATACTGTAATTGCTTTTTCTTTCTATTTCTTTCTTACTTTAATAAATGTACATTAAAACTCGTATCCAACCAAAAGTGTATACTCTTATAGGACGGAAGGAGTACTAAAATTTTACAGGTTTTAAGATAAGAATAGAGATCAGAGTGAAGTTAGGATTTAGATGCTAATATAAGGATAACAAATAAATCTTTCTATTTCATTCAAGGTGAACATTTTCCTTTTTTTATTGTCCTAATTAAGATGTGAACTTTCTATGTTTTTTTTAAAATAATTTCTCTCTCTTTATTCTCCTTATTAAAATATTTAATTACATTTTTCTCTCTATTTTATTCTAATAATTTTGTCTAAAATTTCGTATCACTCAAAAAAGTAATCATATTGAATAAAACGAAGTGAGTACTAAAGCTTATTGGCTTTAAGATAAAAACAGAGATAAGAATGAAGTAAGGATTCAGATGCTAAAATAAGGATAACAAAAAGTAATACTAAAGTTTTCATAAGATGGCTTATTTTGTGGATTGAAATTAAAATGTCATTTTATCCTTGCAAAAATTTGAATGTAAAACCCTAAGGGTGTGTTTAGTTGTGCTAAAATGACAAGATAGTACTAGTAAAATTTATTTGTAAACGTTTTTTATGTAATACGAACTGTTAGTAGGAGCTTTTACATTACTACAAAGTTTGCATAAACTGAATTACTCTATAAGAACTAAAGAAAGAAAAATGAAAAAATAGATTTATTAGAGGCTAAGCCCTAATTCATATACGTGTGTCTGCCATTAATTTCGGTGGCAAAGAGTTTGATTCATGCAAGCCTGTTGAATGAGCATTGTGCCGCGGACACCTAAAGGCTGGAACGCGCAGTTTATTTGTATGGAGAAAGATACCTAACTCATTTTTGTTTAAATGTTTTATAACTAAAATTTATGTTTTACTATTGTATTTGTATAAATTAATTTATAGTAATAATTCGAATTATTATGTTATGTAGTATTGATATCAACTTATACTCATTTTAGAATGGGCTATTGGGCTTAATTGGGCCAGAAGAAAAACATGGGCAATGAATAAAAATTTTATGTACCAATAAGAAGTTAATATATCTGCTTTATCTAATCAAATCAAAAAACGAGGCCCGAATGATTAATACTGTAATGAAAAAACTAATCAGTAAAAATGATTGACTAAAAATAAGAATAAAATAAATAATTAGATATGTAGCAGTTATTTCATTATTTGAATTTTGAACCGAGCCTAGAGATTTGCTTTTGTCTTTTTGTCGTAAGTATTCTTTTGATCTTTCAAAAAGAAATTAGAATTTCACCTCAGAATATATTACTCTCTTTTTTAAATGTTCGAATTATTCTCCATCTTTCGGCCAAATGCTAATATTACATTTTTACCCCTGCCAGCGCCAGATGTCTGCTTCTCATTGGTGGCCTGCTATATGCGCAACTGGAAGCTTTTTAAAAACTGCTCGTTACGCGGGTTTTGGGATTCACGAAGAAACTGCATTTTCGCACACAGTGAAGCGTGTTTGTGCGTTAAAATGGCGGCTGCAGGATTCTACCGGCGCTCTCTTCCTTCTCCCCCTGCCGTTGATTTCTCTTCTCCTCCAGGCAAGGTATGCGATCTCACATCTTCTTCCTTACTGGAAATGTAAAATGAATGTATATTGATTTTTATACTTACTTACATATTTGAAATCTGAGTCACAAAGTTGAAAAAATCTGAAGTTGTTTGGCATGTATTATGTTGACGATGTGAATTCGAGTTATCTGAAACTGCTGGGTTCAGAGTAGCTCAAACACGAATTCTTTTCCCATCAAGTTCTGGATTCGTTAGTGTAATGAGAGTTAAAATATTAATCTTATTAATATTTTCAATTAATTAATTGTTTGGCAGTATTGCTTAGAAATATATGTTGCTCAATATTGTTTCCAACGGTAGCTACTAAGTAAAATGGACTAAGAAATACTAGTGATTTTTCACATGAATTAACAATTCTGTAACTGAATAAACAGCTGCTTGCTTTGGCATCCTTTACACCAACGTCAATTATTATTTTCTTTTCATTTTTCCCTTGCAGGAACTGTTCAAAGAGGCCCTTCACAATGGAAATATGGAAGGTTTTTTCAATTTGATCTCTCATTTTCAGACGCAATCAGAGCCTGCTTATTGTGGTTTGGCGACTCTTGCAATGGTCTTGAATGCTCTTGGCATAGATCCCTGTAGAAAATGGAAAGGTACCTAATTTTCATGTTTCGAAGCATACCTCATGTTATTAGCATTTTCTTAATGTTTTAAACAATAGAACATGGGCTTTCGCTTTTCTTTAACGAGTAAATATTACTAGTATACTTTAAATACCAACCTTTATTCATTGTCGTTCCGTGTCAACTCGAAAGATACCATGTCATCTCAGTGTTGGTGAATTTTTGGTCGTATTAGTGTTAAGATCGAGCATATATCTAACTGGTCGGGTCGTTATAAGTCACCATGACAATGATCTGATCCACATGATTTCTCAGCCCTAGGAGGTGGGAGTGGAACCTCATGTGTGAAAAAAAGAGATTATTTGCATATCGAAAATTTAACGTCTTTGCATTAATCTTGACTTCTACATTCATGTTTGGTTGTAAATATTGCCTGAATGATGGATACTTGTTGTTTGATAGCTCAAAAAGTATATAGCTATGATTTTACTGAACTTGAATAATAGGGCCTTGGAGGTGGTTTGACGAAACCATGCTGGACTGCTGCGAGCCATTGGACAAGGTTAAGGCCAAGGGTATATCATTTGGGAAGGTAATATGCTTGGGACATTGTGCAGGTGCTAAAGTTGAATCTTTTCGCACAAATCAGAGCTCTATTGATGAATTCCGCAATCATGTAGTGGCATGCTCTACATCTGAGGATCGTCACATTATTGCATCATATACTAGAAGAGCTTTTAAGCAGGTAGATTGCAATTGACTATCTTTTCTAGTTTGTTTCTTCTTAATTGTATATAATTATGCATCTCTCTTACATACATCAACTATGTTATAATGACCTTTGGATGTTTTCGATATGGACAGGGTTTAAATTTATGGAATGCATTAAAATTTATATATTTAGGCACCAGTTTTAAAGATCATGGAAAAACCAGCCAAGCACTCTAAAAAACCACCAAAGATGAAAATTTCTTGGATGTATATAGACTTGCCTTATTTGATTGCATCTTGATAATTTACTTAATTGTGTCAGACTGGAGCAGGTCATTTTTCGCCAATTGGTGGATATCATGCTGAGATGGATATGGTACTCATTCTGGATGTTGCAAGATTTAAATATCCCCCACACTGGGTTCCCCTCACACTTCTTTGGGAAGCCATGGACTCCACTGATGAAGCCACTAAACTGAAGAGAGGGTATGCTTGCTCTGATTTGCCACTACTTTCTAAGCTTTACTTGCATGATGGTAGCTTACTTATTTGCTCTTCTCAATCTTGTTGTAATCTCTTATACAAGCACTTGTCCATCTTCTGCTGTGTGTGTTCCGACTACACCCATGGTTGTGTTTCTCGAGTTTCCCTTCTGGGCATATGCTTGAGTAAATTGCATGTTTTTTTATTAATAGATGTTTACTTTGATGTGAAACATGAGATGAGATTGTGTAATTCAAGGTTAAACAAGTTCAAAACTATGAAGTCCATCAAGATAGTAGTGGCTTGAAATTTTTTTATTTATCCTTGTTATCACTCAAAGTAAATGGCTTCTTATTGTCTCAGTTACTTCCCTTCAGGTTCATGCTCGTGTCAAGGCGCCAGAGAGAACCAGCTTTGCTCCATACCCTGGTACAACCCGAATTACTTTCACTCCATTTTCAAACCTTCTAAGAAAACGAAAAAACAGATACTTCATCGGTTATAATGTCCTGCGCATATAGTTCATTTGTATTTATAGTCTTGTCTAGTTAGTAAGTTTTAAATCAAAGAATGGCAATTGATAGGTAAAGTTTGCTTGTTTATGTTTTCCAAAATATGTTGCTTTTCATTATGTTGTATCCCGATTGGTGTAAGGCTATATAAGGGAGTGTTCTTTTTTGTTGCAAAATATATCATAAGAAAATTGAGGGATAAAAGAAGATTAAAAACTCTCACAGTTAGTAGTCCTCCCACCTTCCCTAGGGCGTAAAACATAAGAAATGTGAGGAAAATTTGAGTGAAAATGAGGGGAAAGGGGTTGCCTGGAAAAAAAATTCATCATGCTTGGGAAAAATTCTCTCTTACAGAGCATGTGAAGTGAATGGAAAATGAATGAAAATATTTGTATTTCACCATTAGTACTTATTTTTGCAGAGCTGCAAACATGATGGTTGGGCCAGTATTGGGAAATACTTGACTGATGATGTCCCGTTGTTGCTAAGTTCCCGTAGCATCAAGGATGTAAGAGATGTCATTTCCACTGTTTTCTCTTCTCTACCTTCAGATATCACAGAATTCATTAAGTGGGTGGCAGAGGTTCGCCTTGCGAAGGATGGTGGTCTACCTCTAAGTGAACAAGAGAAAGTAAAACTCGAATTTAAGGTAAGGAAACAAATATTATTAAAAACTGACGCACCTAAACACTTAGTTGGAGCATTTACTTTTCATGATTGAGTATTTTTATGTCAATTACTAGGATCTCTCCAATTAATCTATATAGGTTAACTCTCAAAATTAAATACCCCATTATCATCATGTGCTTACCTAACTTGAGTGAGACTTCCAACTTTTTTTAGGAAAAAGTGTTGAAGCAAGTGCAAGATACTAGCCTTTACAAGCATGTAACAGATGCATTGTCTTCAAAGAATTGCTTTTGCAAGAGAGAACAAAATTCTTTGCCAAATACTGTAGCAAGTGCTTGTTGCAACAATGCAAGGGAAATGAGACACACTGTTGATGAGAACAATGCTTGTGCCACGAAAATCTTGAGAGCAGAAGCAAACGGTGCTGGAGAGGTCGCAGTTGATGTTGGTTTTGAGTCACATTGCTACTCCAGCATGCCCCAGGCAAGCAACCATGTGTTGACGGTGCTTCTCTTTGCCTTGCCCCCGGAGACATGGCGTGCTGTTGTAGATGAACAAGTGTGGGAGGAGATATGTGGTCTTGTTTCAATTCAGAAACTTCCTCCACTGCTTCAAGATGAGGTATATAGAGTTTATTGTAACGCTCTCTGTGTTTGTGAGCTGTTAGTCACAGGCCGGAGTATGTTTTTGGAAGAAATAAAAGTATTTTAGCACTCCTTGCTGTTGGAAGAATTCGATTTTATCTTCGTAAAACTAATTTTCTGCGTATGCCCCTGATTAGCGATTTCTTCATGGTTTTGTTTGCAGGTTTTGCACTTGAGGGGTCAACTCTTTGTGCTCAAGAGATGCAACAATGACTGCGTAGAACATGATTTAGATGCTCTCCTTATCTAGATTTTGTTATACATATTTCCATATTAAAATGTTGTAGTAGTATTTGTAAAAGGTGATATACATGAAATAAGGGCCCTAGGGTCATCACCTGCCAAGTTTACTATTCAGTAAACTATCCCATTATTGAAGAACAAATTATGTGAAGAATTGAAATACACATACTCTGGAATCTTGTTAAATTATGTAATAAGATACAATTATATTTCTTCTATACTCTAGTATTTAGCTCCTGTATCAACTCATTTAATTGATTTAGCTTGAAAATGTAATAAATTTATTAGCTTGATTCAATTACACTTCCTTTTATAATTAGTAAGAAGTGATTTAATTTTAAAATATAGATTTATCTACTAGTTACAATTATATTATCTATAAATAACATAATTTTATGAAATTATAAGAAACCAATGAATGAATCTATAGTAGTATTATTGAGGATGAAACAATCCATTTAAAATTAATATTTTAGATACTAATTTTGAAAGTTCGTTTGGGCCCAAAGAGCTCATAAGTTCGAAATATTCGATAAATAAAGTTAGATACTAAGAGATCTAATCTTCTAAAAACAATAATTTCTCATAAAGACTTGCCACTAATGAAACATATTTCAATGCTCACTCTTATACCAATTGAGAATCTCCTTCATCAATCATTATCAATTTCACTAAAGCAATAACAACTCAAGAAAGAAAAAAAAAAGAAAAAGAAAAAAAGGTTGGCATCTTTGTTTCATGAAAGCTCATCTAGTGTAGGAAGAGTGAGATTCTTAAATGCTGTGAAGCCACCATCCACCACAAGATTATGCCCACTAACAAACTTTGCATCATCAGAAGCCAAAAACAAAGCAGCATTTGCAATGTCACTAGGCTCACAAGCTGCCCCTTTCAGTGCACTAAAATCACTCACCATCTTCGCCAGCCGCCCGGGGTCGACCCCCGGGTAGTACTCCCGTATCTCGTCCATCACAAACGGGGTCGGGATGGCCATCGGGGATATGCAATTGATGCGTATCCCGTGCTTGCACATCTCCGATGCCACCGACCTCACCACCCCGATCACCCCACTCTTCGACACCGAGTAGGTGTGCTGGGCCAGCCCGCCCATCATCCCGGTCACGCTGGCCGTGCAGAGGATGCACCCCCTCTGCCTCGGGATCATGACGCGGGCCCCGTGCTTGATCCCGGCCACCACCCCCCGGACGTTGATCGCCATGGTGCGGTCGAACGTGGCCATGTCGAGGTCCACGATGCTCGGGGGCGTGCGGCACGCGATGCCCGCGTTGTTGTACATGATGTCGAGGTGGCCGAACTCGGACACGGCGAAGTCCACCGCGTCCGAGATGTCCGATTCCTTGGTGACATCGCACGGGACGAAGGCCGCGTTTGGGCCGAGATCCCGGGCCGCTGCGCGGCCCGGGTCGGCCTGGATGTCGGCTAGGACCACTTTAGCGCCATTGTTGATGAATTTGATTGCTGTTTCTTTACCTATACCACTTGCTGCCCCTGTGATTAGAGCTACCTTGCCTTCTAGTTTCCTGAAAATCAAATTAGTCATTTAATTTTGAGTTAATTCATATTTTGTGTTACCAGTTTTACACTCTTTTTTAGAAAATGTCCACAAGATATGGATCATATTTTCCCCAGAGTTGAAAAACACAATTCAACTCAATTAAACTATAATTCATGTCAATTAAACTATACTCTGCCTAAGAACCAAAAACCACCTCATTGGCCAAAAAAACGCATCTTAGTTAGTGTTGAATAAAACTATAATCCTTCTAAAAATCTACCCTAATTAAACTATATAATCCACCTAAGAACCAAAAACACCCACCTCGGTTAATGTTAATTAAACTATAATTTGGCTAATTTTTAAACTATAATCCACCTAAGAATACAAAGCATCACCAAATTATGACAAAGGGGAAAAAATAGAGCAAATTTACCTTGTTTCTTGAGAAAACCATCTCTGATAGGGTGGAGTGAGCAAAACTCTTGAAGCAGTCAACTTTCTGTGTCACAATAAACCAAACAACCATTCAAAAAGTCAGAATTATTAAAGCATTATTGGAGAGAGAAAAAAAAAAACAAATGCAAGATCTTTCAATATGAATTAAACTGTAAAATGAGGAAGAATCTTTTTAAACAAGAACATAAGTTAAGATATTAACTTTGAGAGTGAGATAGAGAGAGAGAGACCTGAATGGAGTCCTCAACATATTGATTCAAGGGAGAGATGTGAATGAGAGAAAATCACAATGCATTGAAACAAGAAAGCAAAGTCAGGATTTGGCCCTCAGAGTAGCAACTTGTCAGAATATGCTAGCGTCAATAAATCTACCAAATTTAATACAGCTAAGAAACAGAAAGGAAGAATCCTTTTTTAATTTGACTAATATTTAATTTTTTAATTTTTGTTTTGTTTAACTATACTTATCATAGGGTGTATAATAGAAATGCTAGTATTATTTTCAGTTTATTTTATTTATACTTTATTCTCTTCACACTTAAGATATAAAATCTCGTAGGGAATAAGATATGCATGTAATTAAATGGGACGAAAAGTATTTTATTGGTTCCAGGATTCCTGTTTTACAACTTTTAGATCTAATTTTTTTATATTTCACTGAGAATAAGTACTAAGTACTCCTACTATTCTTATTCTCATTGCGTTTTTTTTCTCCTTTTGCGTTTATGTTAGGACTTAGGAGTGCATAAGGGTGTCCACTATAGTTGGCCGGGCCAAGCCACAAGGTGTGGTCAGGCTACCAATGCCCATGTTTCCCACTATAGTGGACATGGCCAAGCCACCAAAAATTTTATTTTTTCCATTTTGTTTATATTTTAATTCTACTACAATAATAATTGAAAAAATGCATACGAACTAAAATTAAAACAAAATCTTCGTTGTATTATACAAAGGAGTAAAATTATACAACGAAAATTTTCGACTTCTAATAAACTACTTTCCCAACGCATATCACGCTCTACGCCCTCCTCCCCTATGATTCCAAACCTCTTCAACCATATCAGCCTGCAGTGTCGTATGTGATGTTTCCCTCCGCATATCGGCGAACCGTTGGATCAAGTATGCATCACTACGCGGTACACCCATCTGCAGTGGGGCGGTTGCAACACCGTGACTCGTACTTGCACCCTCTTCCGGTGCCCAGTTCTCTGCAGAATATCCTTCGTCCTCTATTATCATATTGTGCAATATGATACATGCATACATGATGGAGGCGACATCATTTTCGTGTCATTGTCGAACCGGGCACCGAAGAATGGCCCATCGCGATTGGAGGACACCAAAAGCACGCTCAACGTCCTTCCTAGCACTCTCTTGTTTGGCCGCAAAATAGGTTTGTTTCGGCCCAACCGGCTGCCGGATCGTCTTGACAAACACGGGCCAACGAGGGTATATCCCATCGGCTAAGTAGTATGCCCTGTTGTACTGCGTCCCGTTGGCCATGAATCTGACCGTCGGACCCTCACCCCGACACTCATCATTGAAGAGATGGGACGAATCCAGTACGTTGATGTCGTTGTTCGACCCTGCGACACCAAAATAGGCATGCCAGATTCGCATTCGGTAGTCAACAACAGCTTCCAGTATCATTGTTGGGTGTCTTCCTTTGAATCCAGATGTGAACTGCCCCTTCCAAGCAACCGGGCAGTTCCTCCACTCCGAGTGCATGCAATCGATGCTGCCCATCATCCCCGGAAAATTATGCACTCGCCCGTGCATATCTATCAATCTCTGGCACTCATCGGCATTTGGCTTTCGTAGATACTCCGGACCGAAGATGGCCTGGATACAATTACAAAACCGCCTCAGCGCTGTCGGAAAGCAGTTGTTTCACCCAATCTGTAGGTATTCGTCGAACATATCAGCCGGGTCCGGCATAGGCAAGCTGCCTAATTGCAGCGGTACACTTCTGATATGTCGACAACCTGGGTCGGCCGCTAGCATCATTGCGCAATGTGAAGCACCTGAGACCGCTGCGCCAATGTAGTCGCTATATGGATGAATAGCCGTTGCGACATTCTGAAGCGGCGACGGAAAATCTCTGCTGGGTAACGGGGGTTATCGTCAAAGTAGTCTTCTATCAACCGCCGGTGTGCCCCGACATGGTCACGCCAGATGGTCCGCCGATGATAGAACGGGCGAACGAACGCCGCCGCCGCCGCCTCCTCCTCTTCTGCTTCCCGTTGCACCTCTTGAACGAGTTCATCGAACTCCCTATCCACCAATTGTTGGAACTCATCGTCGGAACTCATTTTTCAAAAATAGAATTGGTGATAAAATGAAAAGAGTGGAGATTGGAATGGTGTAAAAAATTGGGGAAAAATGGGTATATTTGTAGAAGTATTTTTTTTTAAAAAAAAAATTCGGAAAAGGGGAGCCGCGGCTCGTGGCCAGTGCTATAAGAGGGTTGCGGCTCGCGCCCAAGCACAATGCCGCGCCACGGCACGGTGGCGCCCCACGTCCACCCCCCGCCGCGGCTCGCCCTATAGTGGACACCCTAAGACCATCTCCAACTATTTACACCAAACTCAAACTCATTTTTGAGTATACTTCACACCAAAAAGTAGTTTTACTCCAACCATTTACATCAAACTCAAAATTTACACCATTTTTAGATTTTTCTCTCACAAAATTTTTGCAGTAACACCATATTTGGTGTTGTTTCAAAAAAAACCAAAAATGAGTTTGAGTATGGTGTATGATTGAAGAAGATTTCTACATCAAAACTCATTTATGGAGTACGATTGGAGATGGTCTAAGGTTTTACTATATTTCACTAACCTTGTCTTTCTCTTTCACATGATAATATATTAATACTGTTATATTAAAATGATATACTATTAGAGTATCTATAATGTGTAATTTTATTTTTTGAATGTTTTCATAATTTTCATATTTAATTGATGTGATTGGAGTTAATTTGGAATAACGATTAATATAGTATAATTATGCTTCGTATCATGCACCATTTCAAATGTATGGTATACATAGAATCACATAAATTTGTGGAGTACTAGTCTATATGAGATAAACTTCAATATATATCGGAATTTTTATTTATAAATTTAAAATAAACAAGTTATCGCAGTACTATTATTTTACAAGCAAAATTTGGGGAACCTTAAATTTGCAACAAAATGAAAGGTCGTTGCTTATTACAACGTTTAAATTTGAAGAGATTGTATTCACAAGTTTCACAACACAAAATGAGTGAAAATTAACACGTTAAATCAGCAATTAATTAATCCAACAAAATAAACAAAATAGCAATATTACATCGTTGAAAGAAAACGATTGAGAATAACCCCAAGGCTAGATAGAAACATTGACTACTCGTACAAATGAACCTGTCATATGCATATGATGCATTGCAACTCAAAAGCTTTGTGATTTTGATCAATGCTACTATGAATCTTCTATGAGGTCTCGGGCATATGCTCTTACTCCACCAACGTATGTCGCTTCAACCGATGCAGAAACTTCTGCAGCAAACTCATCCCATGAATCCACGGACAGAACCACAAAGTCAGCCATTTTACCCGGTGATAGAGACCCGATTTCTTCATCAAGGAAGCACGATCGAGCAGCAGAAATGGTATACCTACCGGATTGTGATAAATAAATGGGTTTAACTGTAGTTTCACATAATACACACATCATAATGCGAGCAAGAAAGTGTGGATTGGGCCATTGTTGCAGCTTCCGTGAAAGTTTGGTCACTTTCTTGCATTTTCGGGCCATTTTTGCATACTGCTCCAATGTTCTTGCTATAAACTACAGCTGACCCTAATGAATGATGACTACTCATTGACAAGGCAAAGAAACATTAATTACTAGTAC
Source organism: Salvia hispanica (assembly GCF_023119035.1). Taxonomy (NCBI): domain Eukaryota; kingdom Viridiplantae; phylum Streptophyta; class Magnoliopsida; order Lamiales; family Lamiaceae; genus Salvia; species Salvia hispanica. Next base: position 4,980,177 of record NC_062967.1, on the reverse strand, counting down.
ATGAACTCTGAAGAATTTTAGCTGGTTAATTGGCCTATGATAATTCATGTATACCACAAAATTGGTGAGGTCTGAAACTTAAATCTTTGAGCAAACAAGAACATGGGGTTGTAGTGCATACCCGTTCAATGCATCGTTTAGATCAATGCATTCAGACGAAATCCAAGCATTCCCCCAACCATGAGGCACTCTTCTCATTGATGACTTTATGCTTCTCAAAGGATTTATTTCGACAACCTATAGTGAGATAATGAATGAGCAACGTTCAAACAGGTAGCATGAAATTTTGGAATTCTAGAGAAAAGAATTGATTAACTAAAAAAATGTTCTTACTGGCCAGTCAGAGCCAAGAGCCAACTGTGCGTCCCCTGCAAGGAGCGACTTAAATAAATATGATCCTCCATTTGCCCTTTCCAGACCAAGTTTTTTTATAGCGGAGTCAGCATCATATAATAAGTGATCAGGCTGTCATGAAATGGTATTAGAAAGTTAAATCAAGAACTTGAATAGAAAGAATTATTCCATATATGCTAGTAAGCAAACAATGGTACCACGATAAGCCGATTAGGGATCTGAGGACTTCGAATTCACATTAATCACAATGTTGGTATTTCAAATTTTCCTAGTATTTATCTTCTATAATTAAAAAATGTGCATTACAAATTATTAAAAACATGTTACTTATTGTTTAGTTCTTAAAAACACATGTTTTTGTGCTGGTTCTCTTTCGGCCTTCCCATGCGTGCACAGGTGGGCAAGGAACACACTCGTTCCCACAAGTTTAACTTTAAAAATCACTTTTAGTGGTTATTTACATTTTTCAACCTTGAAATGCATGCATTAGGCAATTACACAAAACCTGCACGGAAGCAAAAATTTCTTGTTCACCAAATCTGGGTGCCGTTCCAGGAGCCAAATGCTGTGCGTGCTCGATCTGCAAACCTTTGCTGAGACAATTATGAGCAATACTCGGAACAAAGGTTAAAATTTTGAAGCAACTGAACAGCTCGACTTACCCTGAATCTTCGATCTCTGATTCCATTCTCAGTAGCCACTGATTTGTACAAGTCCAAGATCACGTCGTTGGATCTGTCACCTATGGCGTGAATGGCGACCTGAAACGAATTATGAATTCTGCAATATATGTATCTGCAGATATCTTGATGGTTTTTGCAGTAAAGAAAGAAAACGTTCGTGTAGAAAATGCAAAAGCACCTGAAGACCGGCCTTATCAGAAGCGAGAGTTAAATTGTACAGCTTATCTATGTCTGTCACTTGCAAGCCATGATTGAGTGGTTCCTCGACATACGGCTACACAAAACACACACACACCACACACAAAAGTCTCAATACAATTAACTGGTTCAAGCTTCCAGATTTGAAATGCTAAAACTGGATCTTTACATCACTTCATTGTCTTAAAAATAAGAGTTTTTCTGATTTACAACATGGATTTTACTTTTTTATAAAAGAAAGAAAAAGAAAAGAAAAAATATAACTATTCTCACCTCATAGAGTAGTGCACTACTAGAACCCAATGATCCATCAGCAAAAGCTTTTACACCACCTAAGTAAAGCCATTCGCTCAACTTCCTACCTACTCGATTTATAAGTTCCTGTACAGGAGAAAAAGGGCAAAATGGAAGTAATAATTAAGACGTTACAGGTTCAAATCAAAGATGATGCATAAAAGGAAACAATTCCAGTTGAAGTTAATTTTGGCCGTACGAAAAGTGGAGCATTGTTTGACAATAACTGACACAAATCCTACGTCCCTTTGGTCATATCTTTGAAGTTCCATATTTGAACTAAAAACACCAAGCACACAGCAGTTGTCTGAACTACGAACAAATTTACGCAAAAAGGTATGGTGAAGCTGGATTACATGTAACCGAGCCCATGTTTCGATTGGAAAAAATAAGCAAACCCTAATCTTCATCTTTCCTGATAGGTTGGCCCATTTGTAGACATCTGCAAGGACCAGAGAATGAGATTGAAATAAGAAGGCATTCATAAATTGTCTGTTAGCTTTTGTTTGAACACTTTGAGGATCAAGGAATAAACTACAAGCATTATTAATGGCTCGTAATTTGTTGGTCTTAACATACATGTCGGAAAAAAAAATCAAAACTGCTACACTTATCCTTCAGTACATCAAAGCAGAACCTGAGAAATCTTCCCAAGAGAGCTCTGTTGACGCGCCAGGAAAATATCGCCCCATATCAACAACTGTTGTGACGCCTTTGCTTAAGGCATGATCACTAGCTCTCAAAAGAGCTTCCCTCTTATCCTCCACTAAGACCTCCGGGATGCAGGAAAAGATGAGCTTCATGGCAGAATCAATCAACAGACCAGTAGGTTCTGCATGCAATAACAAAGCCAGAAGGCAATCAGCTTAATCTATATCCAGAGAGATAATTGCCCCTAAATACACCAACTTTCACCAACTCCTGGTTTTGCACACAAACTAAAAATTCTGCATCATAATACACAAACTTTAAATTTTTATGATTTTTCACACGATTGTCGCTTGCCTCCACATTAATGTTCAGATTCTCCTAGATAAAGTTATTGTGCAATGTGCATTGACCAATACAATATAAATCATCCCAGGTAAAAAAAGGATAATGTGATTCACTGTAGGTTCAACAAAGTTCAAACTTGATTATAGAAATAAAACTAGAAACAGTATGAAAGAAGGAACCTCCTAGACTGTTTCTCATGACAGTTCCACCATCAGGATCCGTCGTGTTATTAGATATTCCAGCAAGTTTTAATGCTAGAGAGTTAGCCAAGCCCATGTGACCATCCATTCTTGACAGCCACACCTACACATTAAGTTACCTAGAATCAGCTACGCGTTATTTAACTTAAATCGAATAGCACATTAGGAATGGTGACTACACTTACAGGATTCTGAGGCGTAATATCATCAATCCATGATGCTATTGGAAGTTCTCCCCCCCACAGATCATTGTTCCAACCACCACCCTGCAACCAAGTTCCAGGTGGCTTATCTGGGGAAATTTTGAACCAGACATTAGATAAGTAATCGTACTTTAATATGCTAATAAAATAAAAATAAGCTTATAAAAAATTGAAAAGGTGGCAAATAGTTTCCCCCTCAAGCTAATCAGGACAAGGAAGCACACATCTAATAGAAAAATAAACATTGAGGCCATCAAAATATCTGACAATAGGGACATTAGAGTGCAATCAGCACTTGATGAAGTGTTTCTGCTGGAAGTAGGGAAAAGTGTTTTCTATATGCATAATTAAGATAGAACTTACTTGATACTGCCTCTTTAACCTTGTTCACAAAGTGTTCTTTTCGGCTGACGCCATGGAGTTGAACTTGACCCATCTGTTTCGATTATTAGCTCAAATCCATCATATGAAAAATGGTAAAACTGTCATATTGCAGTCTAATACCACTTTTATTAAATACAACTTTTCAAGGTTTAAGTCAAACATACAACTTTTGGCTCTGCCCAGTGAACCAATCAACAGTGATTTTTTCTACTTGTTGCCAAGTTCCTCATCCATAAACATATTCTTGACACAGGTCAAGTTCCAACTTTTTCATCTGATGCAACCCAACCCCATCAAGTTCGGTTTCCCAACTAAATACTCATCCCTGCATCTACTAAGGGATGAATTTTACAGAAGGTCTATGATAGCTGTTGCCAACATCAGCTGTTCTAGTAGAGTTTTTGAAGAGACTTTTATTCTAATGAGTCTAGATAGAAGAACTCTGATGCTAAATGCCAGGTAAGAATAAAAACTCAAATCAGTACAGACATTCAAATATTTTTCATGTATACATACATCCACTGAAGAAGAAAACTGATGTTACTTATCGAAGAATGACAATGTGCAAGCAACAACTATAGAAAGGTGACAGTTCAAAAGAGATGGATAGAAAGAAGGATGCTTTTACTAAAGCTTATGAACCACAAGTATTTTTCAGCCAAAGTAAAGAGCAATGAATGCCAAAATATGCATATCCAGGACCTGTAATCCTCCAAAAAGGAAGTGCACATGTGAGTCAATGAATCCAGGAACAACCACTTTCCCCTGTAGATTCTCCATCCTAGTCATGGACCCAACCGACTTCTGCACTCACCCGTGTCAAATGTGTCATATAACAAATTCACAATTTGCCCACATCGAAGACAAATTTGGGGTTATGTGTATTCGATAGAGCAGTAATGCACCTTAATGGTGGAATAATTTCCAACTCGGAGAATCCGGCCGCGACGGATGGCCATTGAATCAGCGAAAGGGGAAGCGGCGTCGCCGGTGTATATAGTCCCATTCATCACAACCAAATCCGCCGCGTCTCGGCCGCGCAGCCATGGCTCTGTCATTGATCAACGGCACGCACATTTCAAGTTTCTTTCAAAGTGTAAATGAACGCAAAAGTAAGCTCTTTTAGCAGAACTTTCGAAATGGATATGCCCTAACTTGAGCTGCGGAAGCGTGAGGGGGAAATTAGAGAGTGATTCGTTGGACTTACGGTACAGGAAGTGAGGGTGGTAGATGGAGGAAGCGACGGCGAGGAGAACCACCAATGCCGCCGCCGTGGCGGAGAGTGACAGTGGCTTCATCGCTGCAGGGGAGATTCCTTTAGAGAATCGAGAAAGAGGGAATCGGAATCGGAATCGGAATTAGTGCTCCATTTTCTTTAGTCAAAAACTAGCAGAGTTTCACTTTCCTACTGCCACGAGTCACGATGACGTGGCTGTATAAAACCACGTCGTTTTACGCTTAGCTTCTTTTTTTTAAATCAAACGGCTTCACACCACTGCTTGATCTTGTCGCCTAAAATGGGGTCCACCGAGGCGCTGCTGGAGAATTGGGCATGTGATTTGTTTTATTCAATTCACGGTATCAGTCCACTTTCGTATTGGAATAAAAAAATCAAATCGATCTTATTGTTCGCCATTTTATAGGTGGTCATAATTGTCTTCTCAAAATATCATCTCTCATAACATTTGTATTTACTTTATCGTAATAGGCTTGAATCATACAAAATGTGTGATTAAGGACACATGTTGGACGTACCTCGTATCTGTTCTCAACTCTATCACGATTGCTTTGTGCTTTTTGTTGCCGACAATGAGATATACGCTGATATCCTCTCAAAATTCAAAGATTTGCATGTTGCGTACCTATGTAAGAATCTCCACTTCATTGTAGGATTAGTCGATTTGGATGTTATCTAGATTCTAGGGAAATAGGAAGTTATAGAAATGAAATGTTGGAAATATGAGATGTGTGTCATTTAAGTTGGAATTTGAAATAAGAGTGTGTAGGGGAAGTCGTATGTTGTAAACCACTATTAGAATTATAATAAGTCAAACTTAGGAGGGGAGGAGATAAGAGTATTTGTAGGTCAAACAAAGAGAATATCAATTAAGATACTATGCGTCCAGCCAATGTGTGCGCAACACATGAGAGTAGCTGATGCTCGTGCCTGGTGTGGTGACCCGCAACTTGTTGTCACGCCTCTTATTTCCTTCTAAGAGTATCTCAAGGGAAAATGGTACATGGAGGTATAAAGAGAAATAACTACCATATTTACCTCTTATTCAATAGAAAGGGTATTTGATGATGTATTAAACCTTCTTTAATTTTGAAAATGTATCTTAACTGTCTTTTCACACAAAAGGTAAAAGGTTGAGTTATTTTTTGGTACCAATTCAGTTTAAATTCTTCACTTCGAGTTGATTAGTACTCCACTTTTTAGGAATATATAGTTACCATTTTAATAAGATAAATGATAAATATATCTTGTCAATTAATCTTTTCCCCTCGAAGATACCTGAAGACATTCCACCGCTCTCACGTGGCCTAAATGCTAAAGCCCATGAAATGGCCCAACTCTGGGTATAAAATGGCAACTTAGTAGTAGTTCAAGACTGATTAATTAAACAAGAATTTGCATCTATCAAAATTCATAAATTCCTGAATCCATTTTGTCATTAAAATAGAATTTAAATTAATTAGAACTTTTATAGCTTTAATGTAGCCGTATGATGTTGTTGTATTAATCATTTGGTCGTGTCAGTCTTAATTGCGGGAACTTGTACACGTATGAAATTGCACAAATCTTAAAATCGGGTTCAAAATCGAGGGTTGCCTATAGTCTGTGCATTTAGTGAAAATCATTTATTTTTAAAATAATAACTCAGATTTTTTAATCCTATATAGATAACCATAAATTAGCAACAAAAATTCTAAAGAATGATTTAGGATCGTATCATGACTCGTGACTCGTGAGCTTAAGAAATCGAATTTTTCCATAAAGTATTTCTTTAAAAAAAAGTTGTAGTAGTAGCTTTTTAACTTTTTCGCCTTTATAAAAGAAGGAGAAAAGAATAATAGATTTATCTCTCTTGACATTATTGATGGACTTTGCCCACTTTTTAATATAAAAAACATAAATTAGTATCAAAGCTAATTGGAATGGTGCTTAAAGTTGCAATAACATCACCATCAATAACTAAGTAACTTTATTAAGGTTAGGTCGAGTTAGACTTCTAAGAAACGTGTCAAAATCAACCATGTTTTTTATTTAAGTTGTAAGTATGCTAACTTTATCTTGAAATCATTTTTGTTTTTCTCTAACTTCAAAGACAAGTATACTTCTTCAGCAATTTTAGTTTTATGTTCAAAATTGGTGGTTGTCTCCTCCACGCCCAATTAAACTATACTAATACATACTCACAATTTTATTTTTGGCAAAATAGAAGTTTTTGAAGAGAAAACTGAAAAATAAGTATTTATATTTTTGAAACATAAAAAATATATTTTAACTTTTATGCTAGATATGGGGGGTTGGCTTTTTCGGAATATTTTATTTTTAGGGCTCCAAATTTATCTCCAATAATTGTGTACCTATAAAAAAGTTGAACAGATAATCCAAGGAGAAAGGATAAAAAGAAACAGATAATCCAAGCGACAAAGTTGACATTTCGATTGATAATGTTGATCAATGAATTTTTTTATTTATTTATTCCAACTACTCCAATTTATATTTTTCCCTTTGCATCTTACTAAAATTTTGAAAATATTCGACTGTTGATATTAAAAAAAAAAATCTATAAATTTAATTAAAAAAATTACTTACTTGTTCCAAACATGTTACATGTGTATTATACTTTTCCAGGGACCATTCACATTTATTTTTCGTTAAGAAGGCTTTATACTTTAAAAACGATATTGCAACCACCATTAATTATGTAATAATGAGAAAAATCACGAGGCATCTATACTAACATTAGGAAATTAAAATAAAAAAATTAATCACATAAGCATAGGACTAAATTAAATTAAGTTGTAACAAACATAACACAACATAACGACGTGGATTTATTTATTTGACTTCGGGTATTAATTTGCCTCTTCTCCTATTAAAATCACATTGCTTCAAAAACTTCCACATCAATTAAAAACGGCTTCATTTATGTTAATTCTATATGGTTGCCAACATTACTATTTCATACAAAAAGGATTAAAATAGCCTATCTTCCATCTATATCGAAAATACGATCTATTCCCAAAATAAGAAAACGGTAAAAAATGTTACTAAATGACAATGTGACATTAATTCATCTCGAAATATTTAAACATACGTTTCTGGATTAAAGTTGAAACTCACCAATTTAAAGATTGATCAAATTTGTCCACTTACCCAAATAGAGAATCTATTCAAAACATAATACTGCGAAATATAGGAATGCAGTGTTGAATGTCTCAAAATTTTCAAATTTGTAATATCATCCCAAAATAAAGAGAACAATTGAATTTCCTAATGAGATTAGACTTATCCAAGTGTATACTGATTTAGCTACATCCGATTTTCCTATTAATCTGGATTGGGATCTAAAAACCAGATTATTGTGTCAAATTTCAATATATGGAATAAAATAAAAGTTCTGAAATACAGCCAAAGATATTAACTAAGCTTGCAGCAAATATCCAAAGGAGAAAAAGAAAAAAGAGTAAACGAAAATAATTGAGAGAAAGAGAGAGAGAGAGAGAAAATATTGTAAAATACAAAGACAACAAAATCAGTCTCTGGGTTTTGCTCGTTTCTCCATTTCTTATTCTTCATCCAAACCACTCCCACCCACCACCGATCTCCGCCGCCGCCCGCCGCCGGGGGAAATCTGTGGATTATCTCTTAAATAAAAAGGCAAGTCTTTTTTCCCAACGTAGGAAGTTTCAACTGGAATTCATCTGTTTGAATGAGTTGTTGCGCTTAAAGCTCGATTTTTGGGCGTTTTCTTGCAATTACGAGTTATATTGTTTCTGGGTTTTTGTTGCGGGGCTTGATCGGATTGTCCTGGATGTGGATTGAGTTGATTCATTTTAAAATTTCAATTGAGGGCCTAGTTCATCTTCTAGTTATGCTTAGAAGTTCAATGTGAATTGCATTTGGGGTTTTCTAAATGGTTGACTAGCTTCTGTTTTGGTGTGATCCAGTTGAGATTTTTTCCTTTGGGGAGTGGAAATAGGAATGGCCAAATTTGTAATCAGCTAGGAAGAAAACGCTTTTTTTTTTTTGCTGTAGTGGAATCAGGTCCTACGCTGGTTTCTCCTTGCTGTATGTAGTCAACAGGGTTCAGTGTATTTTCTTTTGATTTCTCAAAATGTTTGAAAAAGTCAGAATTTGCGATTTCTCTACGAGGCTGTAGTGTTGATTGAATCGTGTAGCTGGACTGGGATTTGGTTCACCCAGAATTTTCAATTGCTCTATGAGGTTATAGTGTTGATGCAGTGGAGTAGCTGGACGGATATTATGGTGAACCCAAAATTTGCAACTGCTCTACGAAGTTGATTAAATTGTGTAGCTGAGCGGCAATTTTGGTGCACCTGGGGACATGTTTGTCTGATCTTTTGGACATATATACATGTAGCTATGTTATATATGTTGTTACTTGTATCTATTCATGTAATTAGAAGTACAAGATGAGCTCGAGTTGTCTTACTGCATTTGAGCAACTGATTTTATTCTTTGGCTGTTCTTTTGCCTGTATTACCTTGTTGTGACCTAGTCTTCCTTCGATTGTACTAATAACTAGGCATTTAGCAATGCTAAAATGATCAAGAATTGTTTAGTCACTGTCACCAACAATTTTGCAATTTGGAATGATTGAAGTTAGATGGGATTTTTAAAAATTTTCATTTTATTTGGTCGATAATTAAAATTTTCTACTGATGCAGGCTGAGTTACAGTCAATCCTTAATTGGACCCTGGATTTTATGGTATTTGTACCATGGAGCTTGTGTGTGAGTAGATGACTTTTTCTTTTATTGTCCATCGCTTTGTGCTTGAGAGTCAATATGCAGAAGAGTGGGAGTCTGTCCAAGCATAGTTCTTTGCGACTCACAACTCAGCAGTCACTTCGTCGTCTCGGTATTTGTTCTCAAGTTTCAACGGCACAACAAACATCGCCTGTTGTCTTTCCAGAAAAACGTGGTAGTAGAGGGAAGGCCACGAAATGTGGTGAAATCAGTGTCAACAATGATGATACAAATGGGGCTAAGAGGACAGAACACAGGATTGATGTTGGAGATGAGCAATCTGATTTGCTTGGATATGAAGTTTTCACTGGAAAACTTGCCTTGGACAAGACGAAATCCAGTAAGGATTCCGTGGTACAAACTTCAGAGAATTCCAACTCGGATGCAGTTGATGCTAAACTGACAAGCAATGCATTGATTTGGGGTTCTAAGATGTTGCATCTGGATGATGTGATTTCGGTAATTCCTTTGTGTCCTTTTCTAATTCTTTCCTGATTTAATTTAAATGTAATATCTTGGTCCTGATTTCTTTTTACATTTGGCAGTTGTCCTACTGTGTTGGGCTCAGACATTTTACTGTGCATGCATATCCATTTAAAAAGGGTTCATGCCTTTTAAAGAAAAGTGGGAGAAGTCGGAAGGACTTTCGTTTTTTTGCTTCCACCCCTGAGGATGCAATCCAGTGGGTCAATGTATTTGCAGATCAGAAGTGCTATGTGAATTGTCTGCCTCACCCTATGGCTTCTAAGAAGCAGAGTTCAGATTCAATTTTCAATGAGTTTCCTCCTGAGTCATATATAAGATGTAAAAGTCCACCGAGAATGCTCGTCATTTTAAACCCTCGTTCTGGTCGTGGCCGTTCAAGCAAAGTTTTCAATGGATTGGTAGAACCTATATTTAAAGTAAGTTTATTTATGGTGCTTTCCGCTTCATATTTTATTTTGTTATGTTGTACAACAAACATAGCTTTTGGTATGGTACGAAATGAGCCAAGTTACTTGTGAGCAATTCAGGTCTTAATTCAATGAAAGCTTGCTTGAGATCGTCTAGTTAGACTTGATCAAACAAATAAACGAATCACTGGCTTGGGAATATTTGGCTTGTTGGCACATGAATATCGTAAACTATAGATATACCTATTGGGTACTTGAGACAAATAATTTATATACATGCACCTATGGTAGATGTAAGTGAACATATTATCAGAAGAAATATCCTTTAGAATATGTAATATGCTTGATATTGAATGTATAATACTTCAATTAATAATATATATGTATATGTGATTATATATTTAAAGCTTGTTTAAGCTTGGTTAGGCTCAAATAAGCTCGTGAGGCTTGAATACATTGTAAATTAGGTGTGGAGTTCAACTTGATTATAAAGAAACCAAACAAATCTTTGGGGTATTCGGTTTGGCTCTGCTCAACTACACCCTAGCTTTAGGTTGTAGACTCATAGACATAATTGTTAACGGTGCACCTAGCTGCAGGTCACTGAGTAGTTGTACAACAGTATACGATGGACACATTTTTCAAACAACACTCAAATTCAAGGCTCATACACCTAAATAATATAAACTCAACTCGTGGAACTTTTTTTCTCCCCTACCCTCTTGTTTAGTTTCTTAACTTTCCTTCTTTTCATGATCCATACATGAAGATCTGCTTCCTGCTAATGTTGCGAAGTTTTCTTCAATATGATGATAGGTTCTTCATGGAAAAGAAATAAGTAGGTAACATATTTGGAAGTTTAATTGATTCACATTAGAAGAACATAAGGAAGTTATCTCTTATTCAATTTTGAAGAAGTTTATAAAATTGGCTCTGGCTGCCCTTTTTTATGGAGAAAATTTAGTGTGTCCAGTTTCATACCTCTGGTAATTTAAGCCAGCTGGAGTGAAGGTTCCAGGAAACACTGTTTTAAAAAAAGCTGTTTGGAGATGAGTTTTACAGTTAAAAATGTTATATATGGTCGACTGCTGGTAACATTCTGGATTTGTATGCAATAATTGTTAAACTCCCTACGTCTCCCAGATGACTGGCCAGACTAAATTGGTTTTGTTCTTCATTAGTATACTATGCTCTTAGGTAATTGGCTAGCTGCCATATCTTTGTTGTTGTCATATGATCTGTAACTGTCCTTTTCTTCTGATGGGTTAAATTGCAGCTTGCGGGATTTGAGTTAGAGGTTGTCAAAACAACATCTGCAGGTCATGCTAGAAAGCTCGCAGCGAGTGTTGATTTCAGTACATGTCCTGATGGTACATCTTGCTTTTATATTCTATAATAATTAAGTACTGCAATTATACTGCTCCTGACTATTGTCTCCTTGACTTTTACTCCTTGTAGGTATTATATGTGTAGGAGGAGACGGAATCATAAATGAGGTTTACATAGTCACTATCTTCTCGTCCATTCGTATTCCTCGGACAATGATAGATACCTTATGAAGCGATCATGCTGTATCATTTCTTCAACATGTTTGTAATTGGATGTTGTTGGATTTTGGGTTGATTTCATTGGTGCACTGATGAAACAAATGCTTGTTTCCTTGATGTAAATACAAAAAAACAGTCCCAGGAAGAACTTTGAAGTTGACACACAAGTTGGAACATGCAATTTTCTAGACATGTCTGGTGATAGGGAACAGCCATAATTCCGTCACATGTTTTTGGTTGCTAAACAAGTGGCTTTCATGCATTTCTGTTGTTTTTTCAGCACTTATGAATGTGTGCTGTTACATTTTTCTTTTACTTTTACAAATTCATAGCTTTGCGTTTGACCATTGGTTCACTTGTATGGTTTATGTGATCTTAGGTCATGTGGTCCTATGCGGTTACTGTTTAATTGTCCTTCATACATGTTCTGAAGTTTGGGTGATATATTTTTGTTTTGTAGGAGTATGTTGTTTCTTAGTATCTTTAATATTGAGATCTCAATCGTGCAGGTTTTGAACGGATTACTTAGCAGGGAGAACCAGAAAGAAGCAATTTCAATCCCAATTGGCATCATACCTGCAGGTTCTGATAATTCTTTAGTCTGGACGGTTCTTGGGGTCAGAGATCCGATATCTGCAGCAATTACAATTGTTAAGGTAGTATTTTTATAAAAATTTGGACGTTCTTACATTATTTTGCTTTTTTTTTTTCTGAAGTAGGGATAGTATTCATTTTCATTATTTCAATTGCAATAGAAATGTTGTTTCATGTATATGTAACTATTAACTTTCTGTTGATGTGAGGTTCTAGACACGGGAGAAATTAAACGCTACATTTAAATCAAAGGGTCAACTCAGTGGTCGACTCCACTCATGAAGTACAATATGTTGCATCAGTGTGAAAAATAATGTCTATCACATAGAAATATCCTTCCCTGAAATCCTTTCTTTTTTAGTCATCCAAATTTGAATGACTGGAAATGATTCTTCCATTGATTCTTAACAAGATCCTAATCGCTATTTATATATGCAACACGTTGAATGAGTTTAAATGCTGAGTTCATATCTATATCTTTGTATTATTCTGTAGTCAGCCAGGTTTATATGTTGGAGTTTCTTTCTGGTGGATTTCAGGGAGGTCTTACAGCCACTGATGTTTTTGCGGCGGAGTGGATCCATACTGGAGCTATCCACTTTGGGATGACTGTTACATACTTTGGTTTCATTAGTGATGGTAATTAGCAGTTTATGTATTCATCCTCATTCAAAGAATTTCCCCAATTTCTCCAACATGAATGATTTTATCCCCTCCTTTTCTGTTTGGATCTTTATATGAAGCATTAGACAACAGTTTTATCCACTCTTTGAAGCTTGCCTATGATTACAATTGAGTGTTTGATGCTCTATAACCTACTTTACATCAGTTGAGTCTGACTGTTTCTCTTACGTAGTTTTGCTTTTGTTTTTTCTATTTTTGAATGGCTCATAAAATATTTGTTCTGTCAGACTGACTTTCGGATGAAGCTAAAACGCATTTAGTTTTCTTTATCCCTGTATCAGCCTTATTTTTGAGTCCCATCTTCTCTGTATTTGCTGTAGTATTGGAGCTCTCGGAGAAATTCCAGAAGCGGTTCGGCCCTTTGCGCTATTTTGTTGCTGGTTTTCTCAAAATTTTCTGCTTGCCCAAGTACAATTATGAAGTGGAATATCTTCCAGTACGGACTGGCTCCGGAGATGGAAAAGCTTCTGATGGTCATGAAACCTTGGAAATGTCAGAGCTCTACACTGATATCATGCGTAAATCAGGCAAGGAAGGTCTTCCTCGGGCCTCCAGCTTATCAAGTATAGATTCAATAATGACCCCAAGCCGAATGTCTGGAAATGATTTTGATACGACCTGCAGTAGCATTGAGCCATCAGACTATGTGCGAGCCATTGATTCAAAGTCGAAACGACTCTCAGTTGGTAGAAGCAACGTGACAGCTGAGCCAGAAGTTATCCACCCTCAGCCGCCACATTCGGTCACTCCAAACTGGCCCAGGACGAGATCCAAGTCGAGGACGGACAAAGGCTGGACTGGCACAATCACCATAAATGATTCCACCAGATGCTCCTGGGGCAATGCAACTACTTATGATAAAGAAGATATCTCTTCGACATTGTCGGACCCTGGGCCGATATGGGATGCTGAGCCTCGATGGGATTCTGAGCCTACCTGGGACGAACATCCTATTGAATTGCCAGGGCCGCCTGAGGGCAATGAAGCTGTTGAGGAAAAGGAAATCACCCCTCGACCAGAAGAGAATTGGGTGGTTGCGAAAGGTCAATTTCTTGGTGTCCTTGTATGCAACCATTCTTGTAAAACCGTCCAGAGTCTGAGTTCGCAGGTCGTGGCGCCCAAGGCAGAGCATGATGACAATAGCTTGGACCTTTTACTGGTTCGTGGTAGTGGGCGATTCAAGCTGTTGAGATTCCTTTTGTCTCTGCAGACGGGTAGTCACCTTTCCTTGCCATACGTCGAATATATTAAGGTAAAGAAGCTTCTCCTTACCTGCACAAACACATATCCCAACATGATAGATGCAATGAATAAAAACTGCAAAAAAAAAAGACTTTACATTATAAAAACAAGAAAGATAAAGAAGTAGAGGTCTCTCCTGCATCTGTTGAAAGATGTTAGGAGGGTTCTAAAAAGGCTCACTATTTAATAATACTAAGAAAGTTGAGATATGGTGACTTCTTATTGGTCTGAATATAAATTGCATGTACTTACTCCTCTGTTCACAACAGCCCAAGTCACAGTTTCAGGAAACTCAAGAGTTTTCGTTGTTTTAAAAAATAGTGGTATCAAGGTTGTTTGTAGGCATATCATTGGTTTTGATACCTTATTCTTGAACACACATCAGCTCAAGCTAGCTGGATAGTGAAATTTAGAGTGCAACAGGTGCTAATTTGCTTGTATTGAATTGACCTGGATGGATTCTGCTATATGCAGGTGAAGTCTGTTAAAATTAAACCCGGGAAGCACACACACAATGGATGTGGCATTGATGGTGAGCTGTTCCCAGTAAACGGGCAGGTAATCTGTTCACTACTTCCCGAACAGTGCAGCCTCATTGGCAATCCGTCGTCTTCTAGCCTTTGATCAGCAATCCGTCGTCTTGAAGAGGTGAAGGCGATACTTGAGAGACTTGGTTTTCGTTGGTGCATGTTTGGTTTTTCATTTGACAGAGTTTGAGGTCCCTGTAGATTTTAGTCGATGCTTCATTCTTTCTAAACTAACTATCACTGTATCGGGTCGTATGTACCCTTGCCCAGTTGCCTGGGGACGTGCTTATACACGCCTAGCTAATAGGAATGTAGGCCTAAATCCTTCAATCTCATGTATTTTTCATCGAATTGCCTCACATTCCAGAGTTGATCTTGTTTGTAATTTTCTCTTCCTTTTCCCCATGAAATCCTTATGCTGTATAGATGTGCTGAGGAACTGTGATGTTTGTATTATATTATATTGATATTTCCTTTTTTTGATGAACTCCCAAATTTACTGCTCCTAGTCGTATTCATTTTTCGGTTGTCCCACGGAATTTGAGTTATTTTCTATTTTGGCAAAAATTGAGATTTTTAATACCTTATTAACATTTACCAATTGCACACCTTATTACTCTAAAATTTTATTTAACTCTCTCTTCCCTCTCCCCTCTGACTCATGACTCTTGCACTTCTTCTTCGATTTCCTCTTCGGCCTGCCTTCAGCTTCCTCTGTGGATGTTGCTGACCTTCCTCGTTGATTTTCCGACATGGTTTGCCGACTGAAACCATTGTACATCTCTTCTTGCTATTTCTCTGTTTCCAATTCCTAAAGAAATCCAAATCTCCAATTAATTAGTTGAAAGTAGAAATATAGTAAATTAAAAAAAAATTATAAATTAAATTTAAATATTAAATAAAATGCTCCACAAAATAAATTATTTTTTACAATCAATAAAAACAAAAAGCAATCAATATTCCGACTTTTATATGCACTAAAACTTACCCATTCTATTATCAGTTCATATAAAAATACTAAAACGCCACCTCATACTGAAAAGAAATACCTAACTTTGGCGGGACGGAAAATGTATTTGTTATCGTATTATTGAAGTGATGTATGTAGATTTACTTACCAAGAATTGTTCCAAATGTGTTGTAGTAATCTTATTTGCATTGACTAATAAAGAATTAATGCATGATAATGTGTCATAATCTACATGCATTTAGTGAAGTACACAACAACAAACAAATTCACAAGAGGATTTTATTTTTAAATATGTCAATTGTCAACAACCAAATTGTTGAATATGTTATCCTTTGCTAATTAATTAGTCTAAACGCAAAACTACACAGTTCAAACAACTTAATCATATTATATCAAATTATTTCCACCACACCCACCTAACTAAACATTCTTATAAATTTATACTGAAAATAAAAAAAATTCTCACCTCAGTAAAAATATGTTTCACACAGGGAGAGAGAGAGTGGAAAAAACGACGGCAAAACCCAACTATCAAGTTTTCACACTGGAGCTCACCTTCCCAATTTCCTACCTTTCTCTCTCTAAAACTCTTCCTTTTTCATGGATCTGCGCTTCTCTCTCTAAAAACCAGCGATACTCGCCGAATCTTCAACTCAATTTAGCTGCTTGCTGCCGCGATTCTACCGGCGAGTAGAAAAATCAGCATTGACTAGGGGGAAAAAATTTATATATTAATTAAAAAATCATTAATTGATGAGGGTGCCGTGTTGCTCAGTTTGCCAGAACAAGTACAACGAGGAGGACCGGTGCCCTCTCCTCCTCCAATGCGGCCATGGCTTCTGCCGCGAGTGCCTCTCCAAGATGTTCTCCGCCTCGCCAGATTCGTCCCTCTCCTGCCCCCGCTGCCGCAGCGTCTCCACCGTCGGGAACTCTGTCTCCGCCCTAAAGAAGAATTACGCCGTCCTCTCCTTGATCCAGGGCGGCGAGGACGACGAGGATGATGAGGACGATGAGGATGACGAGGGTAGTGTTAATAGGGCTTTTATTAGCAACAATTTGTGTGGGAATAGTAGTGTTGTAAATAGTAGTAGCGGCGGCGGCGGTGGTGGTTGTGTTTATAGCAATGGGGGTAGGAGGGTTGGGGAGGGTTCTAGAGGGGGGAGGATTGATTTGGGGGTGCATAAAGAGGTGAAATTGGTTAAGAAGATTGGGGAAGGGATTAGCAGGAGGGCGGGGGTTGAGATGTGGGCGGCGATTGTGTCGGGGAGGGGATGTAAGCATAAGGTGGCGGTGAAGAAGGTGGTTAGTGGGGAGGATACGGATGTGGTGTGGATGCAGGGGCAGCTTGAGGAGTTGAGGAGGAAATCGATGTGGTGTAGGAATGTTTGCACTTTCCATGGAGCTATGAAGATGGAGAGTAGCCTTTGTTTAGTGATGGATAGGTGTCATGGGTCTGTGCAGACGGCAATGCAGCGGAATGAAGGGCGTCTCACGCTCGAGCAAATACTCAGGTTTGCCATTGTTTTTTTAGTGAATGCAGCAGCATAGGAAATTTGGTCATGTAATACTGAACGTGGTGTAAGTAATTAGGTTGTAGGTTTAGCTATTGGTCATTTATTTTAAGCCTGGATAAGGTATCAAGGTTTGAAAGCTCGAATATTGCATTTCCGCAGTTGCTATCTCGTCAATTTTAAATTTTGATGCAATAGGTAAAAATGTCTGCTGTTTTATAGCATTAAGTTTTCTGCTTAAGTCAAACAGACAATTTCTCATCAATTGTATTTGCAAGTGATTATGCTGCACAGTACCACAGGGAGCTTAAAGACTATTTTTTTAAACTTTCAAGCCATGTAATTGAGAATTATCATAGCTTTTTATTTACCTATAACTCTTTTTTTGCATAGATATGGAGCAGATATCGCCCGGGGAGTTGCTGAACTTCATGCTGCAGGTGTTGTTTGTATGAATATTAAACCATCCAACCTGCTCCTGGATGAGAATGGTCATGCCTTGGTCTCTGATTACGGGCTCCCAGCCATCTTAAAAAAGCCTGATTGCAGAAAATCCGGAAAAGAATGTGAGCCCTCAAAAATTCATTCATGCATGGATTGCACAATGTTGAGCCCAAACTATACTGCCCCTGAAGCATGGGAACCTGTGAAGAAGTCGCTGCATCTTTTCTGGGATGACGCCATTGGCATATCTCCTGAATCTGATGCATGGAGCTTCGGTTGCACATTGGTAGAAATGTGCACGGGTACCATTCCGTATGTTGAATTGTTTAATATATTCCATGGATACCCTGTTATTTTTGTTTTTTAAAATTTTGAGAATGAATGGGAAAAACAAGTAGGTTTCTTCTATACAGGTGGGCTGGTCTAAGTGCTGAAGAAATCTATCAATCTGTTGTCAAAGCCAAACGACAGCCTCCTCAATATAGTGTAGTTGGTGTTGGAATACCGAGGGAATTGTGGAAGATGGTTGGTGACTGCCTGCAGTTCAAGGCTGCAAAAAGGCCAACTTTTCATTCAATGTTGGCAATATTTCTTCGTCATTTGCAAGGGATCCCTAGGAGTCCACCAGCAAGCCCAGACAAGTAAGAAACTAGATCAAATCATGGAGGTCATATTGCATGATATTTGTGTGCAAATAAGTAGAAAAAAGTATAAAATGTTTGCTACAGATTTCCTCATAGTATCTTGTCCCTCAGTATCTTTTGGTATTTATTTATAGATAACCCTGTAGTTGGTACTTCATTTCATGTTTGATTAGTTTGACGTTAAAATTTACTCATGTTATGACCAGTGACTTGCCTATTACACCTGTAATAAATGGGATTCCTCCCTCCACATCAGCTGAGGTGGAGGTTCAGCTAGCAAATCCCAACCTTCTACATCGACTTGTCTCTGAAGGAAATTTCACTGGCGTGAGGTGAGGCATATTTCCGTTATTCGTGATTGTAATAGCAGATATAGTGTCTTCTTTAAGATACATATTTCACTACCCATCCCATGCAGAGAGTTGCTTGCAAAGACTGCTGCTGCACATGATCGTAATATTCTACATTCACTTCTAGAAGCACAAAATGCGGATGGCCAAACTGCTCTTCACCTGGCTTGTAGGCGGGGCAGTGTTGAACTGGTTGAAGCTATTTTGCAGTACGACGAGGCTAATGTTGACGTCCTTGACAAAGACGGTGACCCACCTCTTGTTTTTGCTCTGGCAGCTGGGTCACCTGAATGTGTTCGAGCACTCATTAAACGCAATGCAAATGTGAGGTCCCGGTTGAGGGAAGGCCTTGGTCCATCAGTTGCTCTTGTCTGTGCCTACCATGGCCAACCAGATTGCATGCGAGTATGTCTCTCTGACCCTTTTAACCTATTTTCGTGGACTAAATTTGGAGAAGACGTAGAAATGCAAAGCAGGATAATTTAACTACATAAAACATAACCCAGATTTTTCCAAAATTTCATGCGACATGTTTTTGTTTCTTAATCTTACTAACTGTTGCTTTGTTTGTTCTGATATTTATTATTTCTTACCCTCGTTTGCCAACAGGAGTTATTATTAGCGGGCGCTGATCCAAATGCTGTTGATGATGAAGGTGAATCTGTACTTCACAGAGCTGTTGCGAAGAAATACACTGACTGTGCTATTGTTATATTGGAAAATGGAGGATGTAGATCTATGAGAATCTTGAATTCTAAACATCTGACGTAAGTGTGAATTCATTTTCAAGTAGCATAGATGGGATTTTTTGGCTAGTCATATGGAGTACTAGGGTAGAGAAAAGCAAGTTACGAGAAACGTTTTTCCTTTGAAAGTCAACATGATAAGTAGAGTCCACTTTCCATTTGACTTTATTATGACTTTAGTGTAGGAAAACATGATATACAGTATATTTTTACCTCAGTAACTTTGGGTAATGCATTTGTCTTAGATTTTCAAAGAATTGAAAAAAAAATTGAGATTGAATGCTTATAATTACATACATAAAATTTAATGTGGAAACGTGTTTGCATGCTGTGGCATCTCTATACTATTAAGTGGGCTGTGGAGCAATAGATAAACTTTGAAAATGCACTATATGACAGAGGCAATATAGTTCAGCAGGCTATTCTTCATTAATTTGTTCCTGTGTTGGTACAAGTAAGGCTGCAATAGCATCCGTTGTGGAATGCCTTTGAAAGTTATGTATCTAGTTTGGTAGTCACTTTTATTAGTTTGGATTGAATCTCTGGTTCAATGGTGTAATTATCTTTGATTGTTTGTGATATAAATTAATATGAGGTTCATAAGACTCAAAGCATCTGTGTCTTTTATTGTTTGTGGTAAAGTTCCCATATGCTGGTGCATGCTATAAGGGCATCTTATTTGACAGGCCTCTGCATTTGTCTGTAATGACCTGGAATGTAGCTGTTGTCAAAAGATGGGTAGAGCTTGCATCTGTGGATGAGATTGAAGAAGCAATAGATATCCAGAGCCCTGTAGGAACAGCTTTGTGCATGGCAGCTGCCTCCAAGAAAGATCACGAACCTGGTATAAGTTGGGCAATTGATTTCAAGCCTTTTTAATCTATGCTTCTAATAGGTTTCAGAACAATTTCCCCCTTAATGCCTGCAAGTTCTGTTTCTGGCATTTACATTTTCAGTTTTCTGTAATCCTGTAGAGGGTAGAGAGCTGGTGAAGATACTGCTGGCTGCCGGAGCAGATCCAACAGCTCAAGATACCCAGCATGCCCAAACCGCGCTGCACACTGCTGCTATGGCTAATGATGTTGAGTTAGTAAGGGTAGGCCAAGCAATCACTTAATTACACCAAATTCTATTCCTTTTGGATCAATGCTAGAGCTTTAAATGATAAAAGAAAATTGGACAAGATGTTACTAGGTGTAAATACTTTATTGAGAATTTAACCGGTGCAGATCATATTGGAAGCTGGCGTGGATGTGAATATAAGGAATGAGCAGAATACCATCCCTCTCCATGTAGCACTGGCCAGAGGTGCAAAGTCTTGTGTTGGATTGCTTCTATCAGCTGGGGCAAACTGCAACATGCAGGTTTGATAACTTTGGGTCTTTGGTCTGAGTACTTGGCATAAGTTCTAGTCCGGGGAAATCATATTAAGAAAGGATAACATAATTCAAGTGATCTTTGCTTAATTGTGGTAAAAGACACAGTGCTTTTGAAATTTTTAGATCAATTCAACATGTTTGAGGACAGGGGCGGAGCCAGGATTCTAAAAATGAGTGGATGGAATTATGTTTTTGCTTTTAGGAACAAGATTAGAATGGCGAAATTATAATTCAGCACACAAAAATAAAACACAAAAAATGAAACTTAATCTCGAGTTGAGTGGAATGTTTACCAACATAATGAATGGGTCTTTGGTACCCATGAATTAAACCGAATCTCTAGTTGAGTTGACCCCGCCAACCCTTGTACTTTTTTGAATTTTCAATTGATCATACTGAATGTGTCTTCTTTTTCCATCAATGAAAAAGCTGTTCCAAATTAGGATATCATACTAATAACTCAAAAGAAGAGTCAGAAGATAAGTGATTGTGGAAAAAAAGTTCTGTCACTTCGAGTATATAGATCCAATGGCATGTTCAAGAAAACCCGTCAAAATTTGTTTGACAAGCTTTATGTAGTTATTTTTAAGTGTTTTCTGGCTTGAACTGAGCTAATTTTACCTACAGATCCTAACTTGATGTGTCTAAGTGTCTGCCACTTTAAGGAGATGGTTGAGCATACTTTTAAGTTTTCAAGATATTGGACTTGTTGATAATTGTGTACAGTTTAAATTATTCTATTGCTTGTCCTGCTACCTTTTAAAATTTCCATCGATCATCACTGAGAATATAACTAAGATAATAGTCCTACACGCGTTATCTTCAGGATGATGATGGTGACAATGCATTTCATATTGCTGCTGATACGGCAAAGATGATACGTGAAAATCTGGAATGGATCATTGTTATGCTTAGATATCCTGATGCTGCAGTTGATGTTCGGAATCACAGGCCAGTTCTGATATCTCTGAATTACTTTTCTATGTAAAGTTGTTCATGTAATGTATGGCGTAGTATAATAAATAAATGTCAAATGATTTGCAGTGGTAAGACATTACGGGACTTCTTGGAGGCTCTTCCTAGAGAATGGATTTCTGAAGATTTGATGGAGGCACTGGCGGAGAGAGGGGTCCATATGTCTCCTACAGTGTGCGTAGACAACAATATCATTACTTTGTGGTTCTAGTGTTTATCTTATAGTGTATTTGACGTTCTTGGTACATATTTTCTGTATGAGTAGTTTGATGCTGTAAAACGTTTTTGCAGATATCAAATTTGTGACTGGGTAAAATACAGACGAAGCATAACGGAACCAACTTATGGCTGGCAAGGTGCATCACACAGGAGCGTAGGCTTTGTCCAAAGTGTCCTGGATAGTGAAACCCTCATTGTAATATTTTGTTCTGGAGAAGCTCAAGTACTAGCAAACAAAGTACTAACAAATGAAGTCATAAAAGTAATTCCACTTGACAGAGGGCAGCATGTCAAACTTAAATCTGATGTCATAGAGCCAAGGTATGACCTCTCTGACATGGACATAAACCTTTTTAGAGTTTTAGGTATACTTACCAACTTTTGAAATTACTTCCAGTATATTTTTC
Source organism: Salvia hispanica (assembly GCF_023119035.1). Classification (NCBI taxonomy): domain Eukaryota; kingdom Viridiplantae; phylum Streptophyta; class Magnoliopsida; order Lamiales; family Lamiaceae; genus Salvia; species Salvia hispanica. The sequence goes on along the minus strand of NC_062967.1, from coordinate 4,957,730 downwards.
TTCATTCTTAAGCTATGCTCATCAATTATTGAATACTGCTTCAGATATTTGTGTCATCTTTATTGTCAACTTGATGCGTCGCACATTCCTGGTTCTCTTGCAAAACTTTTAGTTTTTTTTTCTGAAGTAGATAGCTCTATCTTTTTTGATTGTTATTTATTTTTTCTCTCTCTTCCATCTCATCTCTTGATGCATTAGTATCAGTTAACCCAGTTTATATATTAGACTAGATAATGCATAACTCTGACTGTTGCTTATTCAATCAATCCCTTCTAGTAATGTAGTAATTTTTTGAACTCTCAGATAAGACATAATTCTTAGTCACAAATATAATGTTTATTTGTAGTATGCTTGGGTTTTGAAAATTTGTTAAGGTCGAACCAAACTAGACAGATTGTCCTCCATCTATTCACGTGCATTAGTTCCGTCTAGTCCATGCTTCTAAATTTGCAGAGACTTTCTGGAATATGAGCATCTTTGAACTAAATTTTGTTCTTAATTCGACAATATGACCTGCCTTTGGCCTGTCTCTAGAATTTCCATTTTGCTCTCCCTTCATCCATTAAAACATGGCATGAAAAGTCCAATTTTGCTACCACCTGCTGGGAAATATCAGACCACTTTTGGTTGTCCTTAATTTTCACTAATAAAGTTAAAATATAGGCCATATTTCTTATTAATTTCCTGTGTGTCCACCGAACTCGCATCAACTCTCTTTCTGTTAATGCAGATTTGGTTGGCGGGGTCAGTCACGAGATAGCATAGGAACAGTTTTGTGTGTTGATGATGATGGAGTCTTGCGTGTTGGATTCCCTGGAGCATCTAGAGGATGGAAAGCAGATCCTGCAGAAATGGAAAGAGTTGAAGAATTCATGGTTGGAGACTGGGTTCGTATACGCCCAACACTGACTACAGCTAAACATGGACTTGGAGCCGTGACTCCAGGAAGCATAGGTGTAGTTTATTGTGTTAGACCCGATAATAGTCTGTTATTGGAACTAAGCTATCTTCCTGCTCCCTGGCATTGTGAACCTGAAGAAGTTGAGCATGTGGAACCATTTAGGGTAAGGGCATTTCAGTTGTAATATATGAATTTAGTTTCCTTGTTTCCCGAGTTCATCTCCTTTGGTTTTAGTTACAGTAATGTCTTATTTTAACCAGATTGGTGATCGAGTTTGTGTAAAGCGGTCTGTTGCTGAACCTAGATATGCATGGGGTGGTGAGACACATCATAGTGTTGGAAGAATTAGTGAGATAGAAAATGATGGTCTTCTGATAATTGAAATCCCCGATCGGCCTATTCCATGGCAAGCTGATCCTTCTGACATGGAAAAGGTGGAAGATTTTAAGGTAAACCTGTCTTAGTTATTGGTCTATGATCTATCTGACTGATGTAAACGTCTAATTCTATTCACTGTCTAATTTTCAACTTACGCAGGTAGGAGACTGGGTTAGAGTAAAAGCTTCTGTTCCCTCACCGATATATGGATGGGAAGACGTTACAAGGAACAGTATAGGTATTATCCACAGTTTGGAGGAGGATGGTGAAATGGGAGTTGCATTTTGCTTCCGAAGCAAGATTTTCCGCTGTTCGGTTACAGATGTGGAGAAGGTACCTCCTTTCGAATTGGGTCAAGATATTCATGTGATTTCTTCTGTTACTCAGCCTCGTCTTGGATGGTCAAATGAAACACCTGCTACTATTGGAAAAGTAGTGAGGATTGACATGGATGGTGCCCTGAATGTAAGCTTCATTCTGTTCTTTTCTATTTTATTGTGTCCAACTCTCATGTGGAATAAGTTGGTTGCTGATTGAATAAAGAGTTTCTTCTTGGAGGACTGTGCCCTATCTTTTTCCTACACAGCCTCCTGGATTCAGTAAAGGAAAAAAAAAATATACACGAATAAAACCTTGTGGTATTGGAAAGACTGAATCCATTGGCTCTATTTCCTCTAATAGTGATTTCACTGATCTCCGAACATTTCTGTCTTGGCTGTGTCATGAGTTATGCCACTGAAGTATCTTCCCAATTATCTATTTCAGGTGAAAGTTACTGGGAGACAAAGTTTGTGGAAAGTTTCCCCTGGTGATGCAGAAAGACTTCCAGGTATTGAAGTTGGTGACTGGGTGCGTTCAAAGCCAAGCCTGGGTACCAGACCTAGTTATGATTGGAACACCATAGGTAAGGAAGGTTTGGCAATTGTGCACAGTGTACAGGATACTGGTTATCTAGAGCTAGCTTGCTGTTTCCGCAAGGGAAGGTCGAGTACTCATTATTCTGATGTTGAAAAGGTCCCAGCATTTAAAGTTGGACAACATATAAAATTCAGATCTGGTCTTGTTGAGCCAAGATGGGGTTGGAGAGGTGCTCATGCTGATTCTCGGGGTGTTATTGTTAGTGTAAATGGTGATGGTGAGGTGAGAGTAGCGTTCTACGGTGTACCGGGTTTATGGAAGGGGGATCCTGCAGATATAGAAGTCGAGAAAATGTATGAGGTAGGGGAGTGGGTTAGATTGGGAGATACTGCTCCTAGTTGGAAATCTGTTGCCCCCGGTAGTGTTGGTGTGGTACAAGGGATTCAGTGTGACAACAATGAATGGAGTGGAAATGTTTTGGTTGCATTCTGTGGAGAGCAAGAGTTATGGGTTGGCAATACAACCAATCTTACTAAAGTCGACAAACTAGTGGTGGGGCAGCGAGTTAAGGTTAAGAACTCGGTCAAGCAACCGAGGTTTGGTTGGTCGGGACACAGCCATGCAAGTATAGGGACTATATCAGCTATAGATGCAGATGGAAAACTCAGAATATACACACCTACTGGCTCTAAATCATGGGTGCTGGATCCTTCGGAAGTGGAAACTATTGAGGAAAGAGAACTTCATATTCGAGACTGGGTAAGGGTCAAGCCAAATGTCATTCCTACTCATCATTGGGGAGATGCAACCCATTCAAGCATAGGAGTTGTGCACCGTATAGAAGATGAAAACATTTGGGTGGCGTTCTGCTTTATGGACAGGCTATGGCTCTGTAAAACTCACGAGTTGGAAAGATTAAGACCATTCAGAGTCGGGGATAAGGTAAAGATCAAAGACGGGCTGGTGACGCCCCGGTGGGGATGGGGCATGGAGACTCACGCAAGCAAAGGTGAGGTAGTAGGAGTCGATGCGAATGGGAAGCTGCGGATCAAGTTTAGGTGGCGTGAAGGGAGGCCGTGGATCGGTGATCCTGCTGATATTGTGCTTGACGAGAGTTGAACGCTGTGTGCCTAACATTTTCTACCCATACTGAAATCTGAGGCGTCTCGACCCCATTGAGGTAACAGCGCTCTGCATAGCTATCAAATTGGAGTTGCTTCGCGGCGGAGGAGACGCCATATTGATTATATAGCCGACGATAAACTTATAGAAGAAAGGGATTGGGTTGATGGTGTGCTCAACCCTAGCTCAGCTTGCTGACCTTAATATTATTGAGTTGAAAATTTATGTGAAGCTATTTGAGCTGTAGACTACATACAAATAAAGGTATGGTTGTGGTTTATTCGTTTGTATATTCGAATAACAGAACAGTTTCCTCGTATGAGTTCCAGTGATTTCAGATTTTTTTAAGTGACCAGATTTTAATCAAGACTAACAATTTGGCCTGGAACCGGAACTGTGTCTGCACGGTCGAACCGTAAACCGTTCTCTTGGTTCTATTAGGCCGGTTATGGTTCATCTTAAATCAGAACCAGAATTGCCGGTTTTCGATTTGGAACCGGAACAACTTTTCTTGAATCGAGAGAGTTGCCAATCATCATTCCATTTTCAACTCCAATTTACTAAAGTCTCCAAATTTAGTTATTTGGATTGTTACAGCCCAATATCTGCTTAAACATACAACTCCAAATTAAATTACACATAGCTAAAAAAAGATACAAAATGTGATATATAATCACACATCACTCTCTCTCTCTCTCACTCTAAGTGCATGACTCACGCGCAATGCCGAGCTTAGAGTTGGCAACATCGATGAGAACGCGGCGGTTCTGCTGCTGGAAGGAGGCGATGACGTTGAGGACGGAGTTGACCCCGGTGTCGGGAGCTGCAGCCATGGCGAGGCAGGAGGTGGTGCCGGAGCTGCTGCGGATGAGGAAATTGTCCTGTGGGAGGCTCATGTTCAACCCCTGAAACATAAAGGTTATGGTAGGCACTGTGACCGGCACGGTGTAGCACGTGTCGAAGCCTCCGAGGGATGACACCGTGGCATTTCCCATCTTCCGCCGAACCTCGTCTCTCACCGCTGTGTAGGCGGGCTTCACAAGTACGGTGAACACCGTGCCTATCAAGGAGGTAATATCAGTTCGATCGGAAAGATAGATAAAATAAATCATGATAAGAACACACATTTTAAACTGTAATCGATGATTTATAACTTAAACTTAAATTAGTTGCTATATAAAAAATGAATTAATCAGTACTTGTTAGCGACCGTTTTAATAAATTATTGTGGCGTTCGCACCATCTACATGGTGCGGATGCCACACGAGTTCCAACTCAGAAAACTAACCTGAATCGATAACGGTTCCAGCCCCAGTAGAGGGATCAAAGGCAAATGCAGTAGGTGGGATGTTGACAACACTTCTTCCAACCCTAATTCCCATGAGATTGACATAATAGAAAGAGGATCTTCTTGGATTCTTGAGCAATGGAGTGGTTTGAATTCTTATGGGCTGGCTATTGGGCCCCAATCTCAAAGATCCACTAAAACTAGTGGATTTGTAGCCCGGCAAACAATATGAGAATATGGACTGGTAGAGGCTTGATGTTTGGGACATTAGCGATAGTGGGCCTCGGCCCAGGCCCAATAGCCCCTGCGACGGGATTGACGTTCCTGTCGCCTTCGTGATGCACCCGAAGGTGTAGCCGGGGATGGAGTCTGTCGCGAGTGTGATGTTATCCTGACCCAGGGTGGCGGCAACGGTGGAGCCGCCGTAGGTAAGGTTGAAGCCGCAGGTGGCGCCACCGCAGCTTGGATTTGGCACCTTAGTCATAATGCAATTGTAGATATTTAGTGAAAAATCATTGATTTGAGAGTAACTATAAGATGCAAGTACTACTAGTAGTAAATATGGATGAGAGAAAAAATAATACTTTATTAAAAATTAAATTTTGTTGGTTGACATAGTTAACTGATAAACGAACTCGAGGAACAACTTTTTTATCAAACTAAGAAAATATCTTGGTGTGTATTTAAATTAATAAGTTCTTCTATCTTGGTTACCAACTTTCTTGACATCTTTTTGCAAGGTTTTGTTCCCTAATTAAATGTGAGGATCTATACAATCATGATATGGATGTCATTACTTGATTTCTTATTTCTAGATAAGTGGCTTATAATGGATATCCAAGTAAGTGATGTGACAAACAATTATTGGACCTAATATGGACAAAAGAAAATGTAGAAAATATAATATATATCTCCAAAGTAGCTGGTATGCTCTAAATTCAAATCAAAACTCTTGTATAGAATCATCAAACACGAAACTTGACATGATATGTAAATATGTAATGAAAAAACATGACATGATATGATGTTATTGGTCATATAAAAAAAGTGGTGGAGTGAGATGGCATGGGTCAAGCGGGATTGACTGACCGACCCCATCGTCAGTCCATGAGAGCTCATAAATTCCATTAAATTTGACATTTAGAAACAATTTGAAACAATCCCATTATATTGAATCTAGTAGTAGTACTTTCTTTTTGAAAAAAGTATACCCAATTTCTCTAGTAGTTGTTGAAAATTGAAATCAATCTAGGATTATAGATGAAAGCAATATGGTTCACGGGTGACACTGCACTTCCACAAATGGACAACAGAGAATACTCACACTATATACAGTAGCAACCACGTGAAGAGAAAGAGACGTGAGATCCACTTTGGTAAATTAGATGTACATATTTTAAATTTTATACCTATTCTTTAGTCTACATCCAAATAAGTAGTGAAAATTGAATTAATTATTTACCTGTTCTAGACTTCTATCGTGTTATTTAAAGTAAGCGCCCCTTATATTTTATAATTATATTTTATCATCTAATTAGTTACTACTAGTAGTTTTTTTTATTAGGACTAACAAAATCCAAAATTAGAGTATACACTAGTATTTTTATAATATAGTAAAAGTTAAGTAGCTCATAATACCTCGATTTATAGCATATAAAATCCTCAGTAGATTAATTCAATTATTTTTATTCCTATTTCTCTTCTAATTATACTAATTTTATGCAATTATAAAAAATCATTTTGATAAAATAACTACTACATCCATGAAAAATAATCATTATTTATTTATAGTAGGTTTTTCTATTGAAAAAGGCAAGGCCCATTTTTGGATTAATATTTTAACCATAATTTTTTTTTCCAGTATCTCTAACTTTATGAATTTTATATTAAAATCTTAAGTGACAAAAAACAATCACGAGCATCAAGACTAAGCAAGCGAAGCCTCCGTACATACCTGAGCGCACTGCGCGGCGCCGCAGCTCACGGGCTTGAACGAGGCCGACGCAGCCGGGCTAAAACCCGCGGCGGCGGACGAGCATCCGACGCAGCCGGTGCAGGGGACCCAGGCGGCGTCGTTGCTGGTGTCGACGGCCATGAGCAGCGTCTGCGCGGGGGTGCCGATGGCGGCGCGGACAATGTAGGTAGGGTTCTGCGTGACGGCCCGGCCGGAGGCGATGGGGGCGATCCTCTTGCCGGTGGTGGCGGCGAGGAGGGTGGAGAGGTATTGGAGGCGGGCGGCGTCGTTGGACTGCATCCGGAGGACGGAATCCTGCCAGGAGAGGGGTGTTTTGGGGCGGAAGGGAGAGCATGGGCTGTTGGCATGGAGGAGCTGGAGGGTGGAGGAGTCTAGTGGGGGTGGTGCAGGTGCATGGCAGTTGAGGGCATGGGAATGGGATAGAGAGAGAATGAGGGTTACTAGAGGGAAGAAGAGAGTGCCCATTTTTGGGTTTGGGTGGAGATTGGTGATTGGGTGTGGTTTTTTATTTATAGATCATCAACTGAAGGACTCTTAGTTGAACTTGAAGTGTGTGTTTTTGGGCATCTAAGTTATAATCATAAAGTTTGGTCCTCAATTTTGTTCTTTAAAATCTAAATAAGAAAAATTTTGAGTAACACATTACTCATGCATATATACATTAAAATCTATGTTGTTTCAATGTGTTATACTCCCTCCGTCCCAAGGAAAATGACCCCTTTATTGAGCGGCACGAAAAATGCAACTTTATTTTGTGTATTCGTTTTGTAGATAGGAACAAGTGAGACAAATATTTTTATCCTCAATATTCTAACCGTTTTGTAGCCTTGACAACAAACCAAGTTAAACTTGGACATATCTAGTTTGAAATCTTTTATTTTACTGTTGAAATTGGAAAATAAATTTATCCATATGCCTCGAAACTTTTAGTCTTCCGAAGCGCTTCCCAAAACAGTGGGCCCATGTATCTAGTCTACAAAACACTAAACCCAATTTAGACTTCTTCTACTGTAATCCATACGTCTATATCCTAATATAGTTTTAATGTTGGCATATCCTAACCAGCCTACAAAATATGCCCTAAATGGATAGAGTAAAGTAAGAGAGGTGGGATAAAGTAAAGATAAAAGGGTTTCCATTTTAAGTAATGGGCCGCCTCAGTCCTCACTATCTCCATTTCAACCCCTTGTCTCTTTGAGATATTCTTCCAACCTTTCTCAATCTCTTTTAATTTCTTATCCTCTCTCTTAATCTTGTGATGTTATTGCTTTAGATCTACAAATTTTCGATCTATTAGCAAGTGAGTAATGATATTTATTTTGAGGGACTCTGGAGATGGTGATGAAACGATGCAGTGGGAAGAGATTACATAGTTGGATCTGAAAGTAAGCTGCACCGGTGGTTCCCGACGGCATCTAAATCAGTGATTTTCAGAAAAAGTTCAAAACACCGGTTCAACCGGCCGCCAGTTTCCAGCCCAACCAGCCGGTTTATCCAGTCCAAAACGGTCTAATTGCTCAACGGTTTAAATGGCCTAATCGGACCGAACAGCCTATCGGTTTGCAGCTGACCGATCGGTCTGATCCGGTTTTTAAAACACTGCTTCAAACTTCAAAGTAAAATAACAAGTGACCGATTGACGTGTCATGATTGTTAGATGTTTGAATATAATTGAAAAGGTACACTAGAGTTGATTTCTCTATTCTTTTCTACAAGGCTAGGTCTAGAGAGTTGATAAGTCGGTAGCTTAAAGAGGAAACTAATAAATTCTACTCACTTTTGTCATGTTCTCAACTTGTGATTTTTATTGCTTATTTAGAATATAGAATTGTGGATCGGTAGGTGGCTGTGTAGGCACATGTTACAAGATTGTGATTTCCATGCTTTGGTGAGGATTTCATAAATTTTAATTTAAGCTTCGTTTTTATTGCAAGATATTCGGTAATTTTGTTTTATTTGCAAATTGGAGAATCAACATAAGAAACAATCAAGAAATATAGTTCTAGTGGCTAATAGTATATTACTTAATATATACTATAGTAGTATAGTAGTAGTACTATATAGTTTTATGCGATCCAGTGAGAAATTCATGATGGTTTTATGTGGAGAGCTATCAATTTCAAGATCTTCGTTGCAAGAATATTCTAGTGGAAGAATAATACACTTGCTTTCCCACTTGAGATAACACACCCATGTAATATAACCTATAACGGTACACGTGTTAGTTCATATTTGAGTTGTTTTTGCACTGGTAGATCACTATCTTTTTAGCTATTACATCTGTTTTGAGAGTCGATCGAATCATTGTTGGCTCATGTAGGCCGCAAAACTGAATTAAATTCGATCTTTTGAGTTGTCGTCAATTTCACAGTGCGATCACTCTACATTTAGCCATTAGGGTTGGGATTTGTTTGTTCTTTGTCTGTCATTGCCTATAACATTCGCTACATAGCTTCTACTATATTCTGAATTCACGAATTTCATTTTCTGGATCCATTTTATCCATTTCTGCATTGCACATGTAATTGGTCATACAACTCAAAAACTGTCGGTATATATGGATATTATTTGATACCAGACTGTAGTCCATTTAGTTTTGTTGTATAATAATAGCATTTGAGTGGTTCATATTGGTCCAATATACATAAAAAAGAGAGACATGGAGGTGTGATCACTTTTCTTATTTAATTCAGTGAACAGCTCCATTAGTTGTACATTTTGTTTCCTTCCTTGTGTTAGTGTGTCGCAGAGAATGTGGATTTGGATTTTTAGGATGTAGACATGTATAATAAATTTTATCATAAGGGCCAGGTACAAAGGTTTTGCAAGAGGAACACATGCATGTAGTATGAGATTTGCAAGAGGGAATATATTTCAGGGTCATTGGAATAAACCAATGTGATTAAATAATTTAGAAATTTTAAATAAATAAAAGGGTGTGATTTGGGGTGTCATCGACCCTCGAATCTTGTGTGTGTGCGTGAGTGTGCCCGTGTGAGATAAAGATAGAGAATAATTGTTATCGATGGAATGATATGGTAATTCGATTTCGATTATAAGCCACTTATAAAAGTACGACTAATGCTTCGCGAGCATTATTTTCAAGATTGTCGCAAAAATCATGAAATTTTTCATACACAAATTCTCAATTATCGTATGATTTTGTGAACCTTAATTTGAGAAGGCGTGCGCTTGTGCCCGCGAGCCTAAATTAATTTTTAACGAAGGCCCAGATCAAAAGGCTTAAATATTAATTAAATAGGCCCAATAATAATCGAATAGGCCCAAATGTAACCCTATACATGTGTTCAAATATAAAATCAGCCCATAAATATGATCCCTCATTTTACATGTGTGTTTGAACTTTAAACAAAAATATCTAAACGCTCTTGCTATATCTCCTTCACAATTTTCGGTCATCTCTCTCTATTTTTCTTTAAATAATATATATTGGAAATATGTCATAAAATCTGAGGTAAAATTGAAAGAATCGACACAGAGGTATAAATCCTGTCTATTACTGTAGTAAGCATATTATGATCACTTTAACTAGTTCTATAATGATTTCAATTTTAATAATCTAAAAATGATGATATTTACTTCATTAGAAAGGAAAATAGCAGTGGTGGATCTAGGGGGCGGTCGCCCCCTCTGTACGACTAATTTCTTCTTATCCGGACGTAAAATTACCGTGTCCGCTCCCTCCATTTGTCCCGACGTCGCCCCGAAAATCGAAAAAAATTATCATTTTCGCCCTAAACCAACCTACTAAAATATATTTCGCTCCTTCCGTTTATCAATTCTGGATCCGCCACTAAAAAATACTCCCTCCGTCCTAGATTTATAGTCACATTTAGTTATGGCACGAGTTTTAAGGAATTGGTGGAGTGTGTAATAAACTAAAGAGTAAATGCCAAAATTGGTCCTGAACATATTGTCATTTTACGTTTTTGGTCCGAGATGGTGACGTGAGATGATGGAGTGTGTAATAAATGAAATGGGTTGTTGAAGGTGGGTCCCTTTTTGACTTTTTGGTTTTTTATTTTTGTTTTGATTTATTTTAATGTAGATAATGACATTTGAGTGTAATTTTAGTGAATAATGGGGTAAAATATTATGTCCAAATATAGAAAATTCTAAATGTGACTATAAATGTGGGACGGACTTTTATAGCAAAATGTGACTATAAATCTGGGACGGAAGTAGTAGTTTCTAAAATTAAAAAATGCATATTCTCGTGGGAATAGCTAAAAAGGAAAGAATATTTGTGGGAAGAACTAAAATAGTATCTAAATTTAAAAAATTAATTATTTTCTAAAATTACTCCTATAAAATAGTTTCCTGCTTAATATACTTCTAAAATGCGTTTTCTAAAATTAAATTTTATTGAATGGACCCGATTTTACGTGTGGAGTAGTACTAGATTTCTTCAACTCGTTTTCCTCGTAATCGACAGAGCCACAATAACCACAGCATCTCTGTTTTCTACTCATTTCCATCAATGGCTGCTGCAGCTATACCTTCGTCAGTGATCAAAGTCGCTGCTCTCTGCGGTTCTCTCCGCAAAGGTTCCTACAATCGCGGCCTCCTAAATGCCGGTATTCGCTTTTTACTTCTCTCTTTACTTTTTTTCTGCTCTTCTGCGCTCATTATTGCATCACATTTCGTTGCAAGGAAGCGATTTTTGCTTTCTCTACCAATTTCACTCTCATGTGCTACATTTTTTACCTAATGCTAATTTCCGAACATTGCATGGTGGTAGAAGATTGAGTTTCGGGTTGTGTTTTGTGAGTTATCTTTTGCTGTTGAAGTGATTGAAGATCATATTAGGATTTTCTGGGGTAATGTATATGTGTTTTAAAAATTTATGGAGTATTGTTGAGTTTTGGAAGTTGTTCTATGAGTTATATTTGCTATTGAAGTAATTGAAGAACATATCAGCATTTTGTAGAGTTAATTTTTCATATCTATAGTATTTTAGGATTGATTTAGGATCACTCGTGGAAATTAAAAGGTTTCTACTAATTACTATGGCTATCCAAACACCACATGTTAGAAGATTGAGTTTCGGATTGTGTTTTGTGAGCTATCTTTGCTGTTGAAGTAATTGAAGGTCATATTGTGATTTTGCTTTTCAATAATTTGTTTTGGAGTGATGAGCAGCGATCGATCAATCAAAGACAATCAAAGGTTTGGAGGTAGAGTATGTGGATATATCAGCATTACCATTGTTGAACACGGATCTCGAGGTGAATGGAACGTATCCGCCTGCTGTGGAGGTTTTCAGGGAGAAGATTGCTGCTGCTGATAGTCTACTCTTTGCTTCACCTGAGTACAACTACTCTGTCACTGGTATTCTACTGTTCTTCCTCTAACGTATTATCTTCGAGTTTATCAGAATTTTGTAAATAGCTAGTGTGTTTACATCTTTCATTCGGATTTTTATGCTTTTGTGCTTTCCTCTTTGAGTCTTGAGGTCAAATAAGCTCTTTTGTAATCAACCAGCATTTTGTTTCCGATTGTCCTAGCACCTCTGAAAAATGCGATTGACTGGGCATCTCGTCCCCCAAATGTGTTGGCTGATAAAACTGCTGCAATTGTGAGCGCGGGGGGAGGTTTTGGTGGAGGGCTATCTCAATATCATCTCCGTCAGATATGCATTTACGTTGATGTTCACTTCATCAACAAACCCGAGTTCTCCCTGAATGTGTTTGCGCCTCCTGCTAAGTTTGATAGCGATGGCAACTTGCACGATGATGCAACCAAGGAAAGGCTGAAAGCGGTTCTCTTATCCTTGTATGCGTTCACTCTCCGTCTTCAATGTAAGTCTGCGTAATCCCTCACTGGACATCTGGTGCTAGCATAGCACCTTAAGATATTTGCACGATTTGTGTTGTTTTCATTTCGCCTTTAATGTCATTCAATGATTCAAGTATTGTCTAAGTTATTGCTATTCCTCAATTGCAACATTGAATGTGGAACATTGTTGTGTGTCATTGTTTGTGAGAGTTCAGGAAATTTTTTAGTAGTAATTGATCACTCTGATGTTGTAACAGTATGTAGTGTTTCAGATCGTGACACTTGACTGCAAATTTGGTAATTTTGATTCTTTCTATCGAATTAGGTTACTTCTTAAGTTTACAGATTTCTACATTTTAATAAAAAATGTAAAATATAATTATAAGAGTCATAATCTTTGGCGATTTTTAAAATTTATCAATTCTATGCAACCTATACTACCTAAATCAGTTTTTTCACTAACATTTTCAGTTTATTATCATTTGAATTTGTACCAATTTAATTAATCGCTTTTAGGTAGTTATTTCCAAAATATAAATGTTAAAATAAAATATTGATATATTTTTGTATACAACTATATTTTGGAGCAAAGTAATAGTAGGTCATTTTCCCTCATGCACGTCACATCTCAACTCAGCCTTTGTAGTGAAAATTTGATACTAGTAAAATTGCTGCAAATTGCAAGGATTAGGTTACTCCATAGATAATTAGTTGAAAATATTGAATAGTAAGTTGAAAAGATAAGTTGGAAAATAAGTTGAAAAGGCTAGGATACAAATCAACTAATCAATAACTACATGTGATTAATTACTTTTATTAGTGTGCAACGTGGTCATAATAGAGATTACATGTGATAAGAACAAAAAAATAAATTGTGACTATAATGTATTTTAATATTTCTAATACTTAGATGAAAAAGTGCACAATATCCATTTTGAAGGTCTGGTCTATTTTTTTAATTTGCAAAATTGATTGATATATACGATTGCGTGTTGTGTTACCACACTTTGATAAGATATCATAACATTGCTTTCGGTTGCAATATGGAGAAAAAGAAGAAAAAGAAAAGCAACCAATGATAGAAAAATTTTGATTCTTGATATTTAACTAGAGAAATAAGATATCATTCATGTCTCAACACAAAAACACCTAATCTCATCTACTCTATCCATAAATATAATAAATAAATACATACTAAGCAATATTCCTCTACAAGGTTCTATAAACATATGATACAAGACTTTTAATAACAATACTAAAAATTTTAACTCCACATCAACTCATCAAAGCTTCCAAGAACATCAAGATGCAAAGGGTCATAAAACGAATTGGACGAAAATGCCCCTTGAAGTTGCTCGCTCATTTGTGAAGTGAACACACTAATGTCCATCTGCCCTTGAAATGAGTCGGAGCTAGTAGGGGTATCTACGGTAGATACCGACGAATTAGTCCGATATTGGTCGTCGCTCGTCTCCTTTGCTAGAGATTGATCGTCACAATCAATCTCGTGATAGAAGTCTTTGGCTAGATAGTCTGAGTTGTCGTCCATGTATTGCGACACGTCGGAATTTTTACCCGTGAGTTCTTGCACGAGTGACCTAAATCTCGTGGCACTCGTCTTGACCTTCATGGGGCTAGAAATGTACACCACTTTGAGTGGATCACTCTTCTTTCTCTTGCCTTTGTAGCTTTTTTTGAGACTCTTCACCAATCTTGGATCACCGCCGTTCATTTCTTATAGGGGAAATAAATTTTTTGGGCTAGTTTTAATTTGATGATGTTGGGATGAAGATTTTTTTAAGTGTTATGTTGGATTAAGGGGTGGTGTATATATAGGTACGTAGCTATGTGTGGATGTAAAAAAGGCAATCCACAAAAAGGGTGTTTCTTGGAAGGTGAGATGAAGAAAGTGGGAAATAAAATTGGATTGATTAGGAGATAAGAAAGTTGGAGGAAAAAGGGAATAAAATAGAAGTTTCTCTATATATATGTATTTTATTTGATTTCATTAATAAGTGAATTGATAAATATCTATTATACGAATTGTAAAGAAAAATTTACAAACTTGTCAGATTTTGCATGCAGTAATTCACAAGATCTTAGTAGTAAACTAGCCTTATTTTTTGGAACAAATTATTTTTTATGTATATAAATCTTATTTTTGTCTATAATTTTTAACCACGAATATTCCTAGTACGTCCCTAAAAAATACTCTTAGGAACTTTTAAAACCTTATGGGTTTTAATAAAAAATCGATAAAATAAAATAGAGATAAAAAGAAAAGCGTGATAGTAGAAAATGGGTCTCACCTCATTAGAGAGAACGAAATTTCTTGAATGTTTTTATTTTTATGGAAAAGAGATTATAATGTTTATAGTTTTTGACATTGAAAGGGCAAAATTGACTTTTTTAGTAATTCAAATGACTGATATAGTTTCTTATTTAGTTGATTATCGTTCTTAGTATCAGACGCATTGTTGTAGGAAAAAACTAATTAAGCTACTCAAATAAATAGGTGTATTTGCGAGCTCATATTACGCAAGGGGCTTTAAGTTCCTATCATTCTTTTTTTTTTAATTGTTATTTTTAATTTTATAGAAATGTTCAAATTTATTCAATTTTTTATGTAAAACCTTATATCAACGATCTAATTTACATCATAATTTTAATTTTGAAAACGTAATTTCTATCATTTTTTTATGCGTCCATATGTTGTGATAAAGATAATTCTCACGTGCACAGTCTTAGGTGATTATGAAAAATTTAATGGATCCATTGTAAACACGTGAGGTGATATAATTGGTAGGATAGGATAGAGAAGTCTTTGGATACATATGTGTAAATACAAGGTATGTGGAATTAAATTGATTATTTAATGTATTCTTTTTCTTATATTATTAACTCGTCAATAGAAAATGGACATGTAGGGAAAGTTGCCGTTTGTTATTGTGGAAAATCTCGATGGCTTCTTTGATTGAAAAAAGGTGTTTGATTCGTGATTATTAAAATGCAGATTGACTAAATTAACAATATTTTTGGTCTAGCATATTATCTCTTTCAATTTAAAGTAATAGTACTCTGACTAATTATTTACTAATTAAAGCTGATCACGAACTAGACATTGATAATTACTACTATTATTAGCATGTAATGGCTATTTTTGGAAGTGCATTTAGACTTTAAAAATTTGACAACGTAATACTACAAAGTATGATCGTGGCATAAATCTTAATCCTAGGGTCGAGCCTCATTAAAAAATTTGCGAAAATTCTATAGGAAAAACACTAATTAAAAAAGAGAATCGATCTATTACAACAAAAATTACAAAAAAGAACAAAGTTATAACACGTCGAATATGAGACCCATAATCCTCTATGTAATTAATAATTATATAATTAAACTAAAGCTAAGACATGACTTATATCTACATCTAAACTCATTTCATATGTAAAATTTTCAATCTTATGAATTTTGATTCGTAAAAACGCCCCACATAAATAAATAGAGCGATGGGCTGTTTTATCAAATTGCCTTCTCTTGAGGCTATCCCATATTTACTAATCATGTGTATAAATAAAAACTAACTCCGTATTACTGAAAAATAAAAATCTTAATACCATACTGATTGTATAATTGTGTGAAACTACATCAAATTAATCAATTCTAGACGACATAGCTTAATACTCCCATCCCAGATTAAGGGTCACACTTTTCCATTACGATCCGTCCCCAATTAAGAGTCACACTTCATTTTTACCATAAATTATAAGTAGGTCCCACATTACACTACTCCACTTCATTCACATTTTATTATAAAACCAATATAAAAAAGTGAGTCCCACATTCCATTAATTTTTTCAACCAACTTTTATTTACATTTCTTAAAATCTGTGTTCGATCAAAGTGTAACTTTTAATCGGGAACTAATAGAGTATTACTTTCTGCTAATAACTTCAAAAAGGGCGAAAGTAGGGTCAATTCCTTAGTCAAATAATGAGGTAATGCGTGACGCAGTTTTAATGATGTGGACATCTATGGACTATGTGTGCCATTGTCTTTCTAGATAATGTACAAAGAATCTCTTGTAATTAATCTTCGTTATTGTCCTAGAATAGTGCTCCAATATTTCACCGCAAGTAATTGATTTCTTTTAAAAGTAAAATTTAAGAAAATAATCGTATTATTAAATTAAGTAAATAAAATAATATAGAAAAATAATTAAATTAAATAAAAAAGCTAAGTAAGAAAGAGTAAAAATATATCAATATTTTTTCCTAAAAAAAAAAAAATCAATCAATTATAACATGACGGCCAACAAAAAGAAATCAATCACTTATAGTGAACTAAGGGAGTAGCAATTAAGTGGTAATATATGATTGAAGGCTTGAGTCATTATGGGCAAATATTCATTTTTGATTGCTTTTTGCCTAAATCAAATTCAATTAAACCGAAAAACTTAAATTTTATGAAATCTAAAACGAGCCGAATCATTGAAAAAGCGAAATCCGAACTATAAAAATTGGTTTGGACCAAAATATCAAAATTTCTCAAAAATATTCGAAAAACTGAAATCCAAACTATAAAATCCAAACCCGAAAAACGAAATTGCACGAATATATCAAAAAATATGTTAGAATCACAAATTATTGACTGATTGACAAAGTTCAAACATCAATCGAACCAACTTGTTATAATGTACTACTCCCTCAGTTTCTTAAAAGTAGAAACTTTTGAAATGACAAAAGTTTTAGTGCAAAATTAGTAAATGAAGAGAGATAAAGGAAAAATGGGTAAAATTAAATAGAGGAGAATAAAATGCAGTGAAAATTAGTGTTAGAGAATTGTGAGTTCATTTCCTGAAATGGAAAGTTTCTATTTTTTAAAAAACGGACCAAAAGGAAAGAGGTTTAATTTATACTCTCGCCGTCTTCCACTAGGAGTCCCATACCTTGGAGTCATGAGTTTTAAGAAATGTTAAAAAAGTGGGTGAAAAAAGTTAATGGAATATGAATATCACATGTATATATTAGTTTTACATGAAATGTGGGTGGAATGTGAGACACTGGTATAATTTATGATAAAAGTGAATTAAAAATGAAATAAAATGAGAAAATAGAATCCTATTCCTAGATGGAGGGAGCAGTATGAAGGAAAGGGAGTATTACTACTCCCTATATAGCTAGCGGACCGGTCGATCTTCATCTTAAGGATTTTGAAAATTTTTCAAATGGGCCTAGGCCTAAACCTATTTAATCATTGCGGGCCGGTCCGATCTACATGTTAAGGATTTGAATAAAATTTTCAAATGGGCCTAGGCCCGAACCTATTTAATCACTCTCATAAACTCGACTGAACCTTGAAATTAGGGTTTAGGGTTTAACAAATTTTGAACCTTGAATTCTCTCTCTGCTGAGCATGTCAATGGCGACGAACCAGGTAGAAGGAAATGGAAAACTAAACGACGAGCTAGTGAACTCAAAACGGCATTGCACTGACTCCGAAGATGACGAAGAAGAGTTGGAGGATGAGACTTGGGACGATTGGCAAGACGAAGACGATGACGTAGAGGAGGATTGTTCAAACCTGCTGTGTCTCTTCTGCGACTCACTTTACAGCTCGTGCAGTTCTCTGTTTGAGCACTGCGCGTCGGCGCACTCGTTTGATTTTTACGAAATTAAGAGAGCTCATAAGTTGGATTTCTACAAGTGTTTTATGCTCATCAATTACGTTAGGTCCCAGGTAGCAATCATACATTAAAGACCATTTTGTGCTTTAATTCATTGAAATTGTGATTTATTTGTTTTGATTTGGATTTTAATTTGGGATTGAATGTTATAGTGGTGCTATCAGCTATGATAGGGCAAGCAATGGGTTTTATCTTGTTTGATAATGTTTTACCTATCGATTTCCGCTTTACATATCAAGCAAGTACGAAACAGAACACTGTTAAAAATACCATTTTTAGGTCATATGAATTTACCTACTATGAAAGAGAATGCGAATTAGGGTTAACTGTTTTGGAATAGCCTTTATTGAGATGTTTTGATAAATATCTCATGAACATGAGCTACTATTTGGGTTGATTTATACTATGTATTTTGGTTAAGATGCATGTTTAGATAAGTTGGGTGCATAGCGGTACTAAGATATTTTCTTTTTCTTCTCTTTATTAGGTAGCAGCTAACAAATCTTGGAGTTGGGAGACAGCAGTCAGTTTTGACGGGAACAGGTTTCCATGGGATGATGATAAGTATCTCAGCCCCTTTCTACAAGATGATCCCCTGTTATACAGTTTTGATGAAGATGATGATGTAGACGAGGAGTGTGAAAACGTGGTTGCTGATAAAAACGAGATCGATTCATATTTATCTCAATTTGAGCCTATTGATATTAATGAGGATTTTTCTGATAGAGGAGCATCTGAGTTTCATGGGGGAGATGCTGTTGAATCATCTTCTCTTAAAGACGTGACTGCTGCAAAGCCTTTTAAAAGCCTAGTGGTGGATGATACTAGCAATGGAGGGGATGGGGCTTTGTCCAACGGTAATGGGAAAAGCAAGTTGGGCACTTTTCCTTCGTCGGAGATTGTAGTAGCAAAAGAGATCACGGACATCAATAAAAATTATTTTGGTTCATATAGTTCATATGGCATTCATAAGGAAATGATCAGTGACAAGGTACCATCAAATGTGAATGATTTCATTCAGGATGAACATATTCATTTATTTAAGATTTGATCATTTTGTTGAAATTTAAAGGGTCTGTGCAGGTAAGAACTGATGCTTATAGACAGGCTCTTGTGGAAAACCCTTCTCTTCTTAAAAATGCAGTTGTTATGGATGTTGGTTGTGGGACAGGCATTCTAAGGTTAGAAAGTTATGCTTAATCTTATATCTATTTCACCTAATTTCTTCAATTATATAATTGTGTTCGGAACCTAAATGGCTTGATTTCTTCTTAGATTGATTGCTTCCTTATTCCTTTTGGTATACTAAGATAACATATAATGAGAATGCATTATAAGTTCTATGGACTGTTTGAATGAGATGCATATATCTAAATATATGGCATGTATTAATTAGTATTATATTGGCTTCTAACATCTGGACTTCAACTGTGGACTGGAAGCGGATAAAATCATATGGAATGAATTCTGCAAATAAAACAAGAATAGTAAGTTTAACTATAAAAGTTGAATAAAAAGGAAGAGAACCAAAAGGGAGATAGAGAGATAAAAGAAACATGTTTGCTCAAAAAAGGTTGTGTTATTTATGGTGCTCTTAACATCTTATATTTATCCTTGACTTTGCCAAGAAGAACAATATGAACTTAGCAATGCAATCTGATTACTTAACCTATGCTAACCACACTACTGCCGAGATGGAATGGTGGCTTGCCTCTATAATAACCAATGTTATACGGAGTAGTTGATATTCTTCTCTATAATAACCAATGTTACAGTTTCAATCTTTTGCAATCAACTTAATCTAACCCCAGTTTGCATAACTGTGTGAGTCAATCTTCAGTTTGGTGTTCCATCAGCTGATATATTTTGTTTCACGGGATTGATTATGTTCTCATTCATGTATAGCAAGGTATAACTGATTTTCTAGAGTTCCTTTTAGCAGAAATTATGTGCTTTTGTTTATGTTTTTGTATCTGATTTTTGCTTCGTCTTTTTTTAACCTACACTCTGTTCCTCTCTGTGGCAGCCTATTCGCAGCCCAAGCGGGAGCTTCGAGGGTTATTGCAGTTGAAGCTAGTGAGAAGATGGCTGCAGTGGCTTGCCAGGTTTACTTTTCTTTGATTTATTATGAATGTCTTTTGAGACAGTTAAAATAGTTTACATCTGGTAGTGAGTTGTTTTTAGATTTCTTATAATTTAAGTTTGTGCAGATTGCAGGAGATAATAATCTTCTTGCAAATGGAAGATCCGGTGATGGCAGTCAACAAAATGGATCTATTGAGGTGGTTCAAGGCATGGTTGAAGAGCTTGATAGTGTTACGCACATCCCACCTCAAAGTGTTGATGTGTTAGTGAGTGAATGGATGGGCTATTGCCTCCTTTATGAGTCAATGCTTGCCTCTGTACTCTTTGCAAGGGATAAGTGGTTGAAGCCTGGAGGTGCTATCCTTCCTGACACGGCTACCATGGTGAGTAAGCTGTCACCACATCTCTACTTAGCCCTTGTTCAACTTTGGTTGCTTCTATACTTGGATGTTGTCCTTTCACTTTAGAGCGGATAACAATTTTCTCTACCTTGACACATTCAGTTTTTAGCTGGATTTGGAAGAGAAGCTACTAGTCTCCCATTTTGGGATAATGTGTACGGCTTCAATATGTCTCATATTGGCCGTGAGGTTGCTGAGCATGCTGCCCGCTTTCCCATTGTTGACGTCATTGACAGTTCTCATATTGTTACGGACACAAAAGTTCTTCAGGTTAGTGTTCAGTGTCTTCTTTTATGTGTTAGCAGAGCAAAACCAACAATTTCCCCCTTACAGGATTAGGTTGTGAAGCTATAATCCTTACTAAGTTCCAAGATGTTCATCCTTTCCTCATGGCAAATATAGCTTTCTGTGTTATGATTATGCAATGAATTGATGCTGCTATAATTATTAGATTAAGGAGCAGCTTGCATAACCTCTGTATGCATCTTTAGACTTCAAATTAATTTATCTTAGCCAGGTTCTTAATACAAAATTGTAAATATCCACACATAATTGAGTTCTTTCATTTCTATCCCCTAACAGTTTGAAGATGTGGATCAACACTATTCTCGACCCTTTTTTTATCCATGTAAAGCAGCTTCAATTTTTGAAGAAATGGAATTATACAATTAGATCTCTAACTATTACTGGAACATTCGTAATATCATTGAAGGCAGACTCTGGATATCTATGAAGCATGAAACCTGAAACTCTAGGAATCTTTGAAAAATTTCCCCATTCACCCTCTGAAGAAATTTAAATGCATTAATAAACTAGTTAAATTCTAACAAAACTATGTCCTCTTGTTACCTTTATACGCAGCAGAACTGCAATGATTGTGAAAAAGGTTGAATATATGAATATTATGGTTATGAGCCTTTTCACTTTTTACAATGGTTACTAGTTTTTGCAGTCTTAAGCTTAACATAAATACATCTATTTTCAGAGGTTTGACCTGGTGACAATGCAACCAAAGCACATGGATTTTACAGCCATTGTTGAACTGGAGCCAAAGTTGTCGCCTCAATCGAACACCCCTCCTGATTCAAAATCAGAAACCACTTGGTGTTATGGAGTTGTACTGTGGTTCGACACTGCATTCTCTGAGAGGTTTTGTCGTGATAAGCCTGTGAACCTGTCAACATCACCCTATGGTCCGAGCACCCATTGGTCACAGACTATCCTCACATTTAGAGAACCAATCGCAATGGCCTCAAACAATGCTGGTGAGAAACTTGCACCATTTGGTACCGAGGAATGTCCTGCTGCAAGAATACAAGCCCGGGTAAGTGTTGCCCGATCTGTTAAACATCGCAGCATTGACATTTCGATGGAACTTACTGGAGTCGACCATGGTGGTAGAAAACGCAACTGGCCTGCGCAAATCTTCCTTATAAACTAATTGTATGATTTATTTCGAGAATTGATTGTTTCTTTGTACTATTAAATTAAATTCTCAAATTTTCTTAATATAAGATCAAAGCATTTGGTTGGCGAAGCTTTTTCACCTCTAGTTGTTTATGTGAATTGGATTTTCTGATGATTTGTCACATCGTATTTGCCTCTATGAATCAATATCATCAACTTTATTACATTTTGATAAAAATCAAATGATGTTACCTTTTACGCTTAATAATTGTAGTTAAATAAATAACTTATATCCAAATTTTTGTTTTTAACCAAATAATATTACCTTTTGATTTGGCACACTTTAGTAGAAAAATCATTTAATTGAACTAATAATTCACGTGCAGACAATTTTTGGTTGAAAAAATCGTGACAACACAACATTACACATTGAATGAGTGCTGATAGGTACATAAATAATTATAGTAGTACTAAAATAATATTATTTCAAACATATAAAACTTCAAAAAACAAATATTCCACTAATACTCCTATATTAACTTTTCATCCAAGAAAAGTCTATTTTGAATGTTCCAGAAGTTACTAAATACTAAACATTTTTAATCGGAAATGTAATTATTATGTAGCTCTCAAAGATTTTATTTAATACACATATTTGAAAAGAAAATCTTTTACAAGTAATTTTAATAAAAAAAAACAATCTATTAAGAAATTAAATTGAATGCAATTGGACTTTATGCATAGCATTTACTTCTTACATAATGATCAATATCCCAAAGAAATAGAGTGGAATCTCCAGAAGTTTACGGAATATGTCTAAATTACAGTACAGTTGATTAAAAGAAAAGAAAAGAAAAGAAAAGAAATTCGAGAACTGGAAAACAAAATAAAACTCGCAAACATCTCAGATTCGGGGCTCAATCTCACTTTCTCTCACAATTGAGGTATGAAAATTGATTATTTTGTCGTCTTAAGCAAAAATGTAGTCAAACAGTTTCAAATCAAGGATTGTTAGCGCTGTTGCGTTGTTGATCTGCCTAAAAAAATTTCATCTGAGCTTCTTTCTTCAGCTTTCGCCATTTTTAGTACGCAAGCTTAATTTTAGTTGTAGATTTGTTATATCTTTTTGCTTGTGTGTAATTTTAAGACTTTTTTTATGGGAGTTTGTTTTCTCATTTTTTTGTGCTCTCTTATGATGGTTGTAATGTGGTTGACTGCTCTGTGGAGTTAGTTCACAATTTAGTATGGTACTAAATTTGTTATGCTGATAGAATGAATATCTCTGGCTGATTAATTATGGAAAATTGTGTTTTTTTTGGCTTATATGGTGTTTCATTTCGATGTTTATTTGTTGATTAGGTTGTGATGTTGATGGATTGAGTGCTCATATTGGTTAGTATTCTTGGAAAAGGACTGAATTTGGATATAAAGTGATAGATTTGATCGATATTGTCGATAGCAATGGCCTGGCTTAGAGTGGGGTCCAGTGTTGCAAAGCATGCCATTCAGAGAACTTTAGTGCATAGTTGTTCGTATGCAACGCAGACGAGGACCCTGTCTGCTGGAAACAGATATTTGCATTCGACTGTGTTTAGGTCAAAGGCGCAATCTGCACCTGTTCCTCGTCCAGTTCCACTCTCCAGGCTGACTGACAGCTTCTTGGATGGGACGAGCAGCGTGTATCTGGAAGAGCTCCAGAGGGCTTGGGAGCAGGATCCTAATAGTGTTGATGAATCGTGGGACAATTTCTTCAGAAATTTTGTTGGGCAAGCTGCCACCTCACCTGGGATTTCAGGGCAAACCATACAAGAGAGTATGCGACTGTTATTGCTCGTGAGAGCATACCAGGTTTATGGTCACACGAGAGCCAAGTTGGATCCGTTAGGTTTGGAAGAGAGGGATGTCACCGATGACCTCGATCCAGCCCTTTACGGTTTTTCAGAAGCTGATCTTGATAGAGAGTTCTTCATTGGTGTATGGCATATGTCTGGATTCTTGTCTGAGAACCGCCCAGTGCAAACCCTGAGGGCGATATTGAAAAGACTTGAACAGGCTTATTGTGGAAACATAGGCTATGAGTACATGCACATTGCTGATAGAGAAAAATGTAACTGGCTGAGAGACAAGATTGAGACTCCAACACCAACTCAGTATAGTCGCCAGCGGCGTGAGGTGATCCTTGACCGGCTTATTTGGAGTACTCAATTTGAGAACTTCTTAGCTGCCAAGTGGACTGCAGCCAAGAGGTTCGGGCTTGAAGGTTGTGAGACGTTGATTCCTGGCATGAAGGAAATGTTTGATAGGTCCGCAGATCTTGGAGTGGAGAGCATCGTCATTGGAATGTCGCACAGAGGGAGATTGAATGTTCTGGGCAATGTTGTGCGGAAACCTCTTCGTCAGATCTTCAGTGAATTTAGTGGTGGTACTAAACCCGTGGATGAAGTTGGTCTTTACACTGGGACTGGTGATGTTAAATATCATTTGGGAACCTCTTATGACCGGCCAACAAGGGGAGGCAAGAGAATTCACTTGTCACTGGTTGCAAATCCTAGTCACTTGGAAGCTGTGGATCCTGTAGTGGTTGGAAAAACTAGAGCCAAACAGTATTACTCTAATGATGTTGACAGAACAAAAAACATGGGCATTCTGATACATGGTGATGGTAGTTTTGCTGGACAAGGTGTTGTCTATGAAACTTTGCATCTTAGTGCTCTTCCAAACTACACTACTGGCGGTACAATTCATATTGTTGTGAACAATCAAGTGGCATTCACTACTGACCCAAGATCAGGGAGATCTTCTCAGTATTGTACAGATGTTGCGAAAGCTCTGAGTGCTCCAATTTTCCATGTCAACGGTGATGATGTGGAAGCAGTAGTCCATGTCTGTGAACTTGCAGCAGAGTGGCGTCAAAAATTCCATACAGATGTTGTTGTTGACATCGTGTGCTATCGTCGATTTGGCCACAATGAAATTGATGAACCATCATTCACTCAACCGAAGATGTATAAGGTCCATTTTGTCAATTCTCTTGTTCATATTTTCTTTGAAATCAAGATCTGCTTCTCTCACCGTTTCTTCTCAATTTGCTCAAACCTTTGTTATCTTTCCTTCTTGATACTCAATATGTATATATAAGGTCTGTTAATTTTCTTTTTCTACTTCACTGTGATATTAGGACCTGCTTCTACTGTCGCTTTTCTAGTTGTTACGAAGCTTTGTTATCTTTCCTTCTTTTAGTACCCAATATCCTTTTTCCATTTATTATAGTAGAAATTTAGAAGCTTCTGATTATTGTACTTTTATGATTTGTACAGGTCATCCGGAACCATCCTTCCGCACTTCAGATTTACCAAAACAAACTTCTAGAATTGGGTCAAGCTACAAAAGAGGATATCGATAAAATAAACACCAAAGTCCTTTCCATTCTAAACGAAGAATTTATGGCCAGCAAAGACTATGTGCCTCTGAAAAGGGACTGGCTTTCAGCGTACTGGGGTGGTTTCAAGTCTCCTGAACAGCTCTCTCGCATTCGTAATACTGGGTAATTTTTCACCAAATAGAGGTCCTCTGATATCATTGTTTGTTGCTTGTCTCAATTCCAGATGCTGAAATGTTTTATTTGCAGAGTAAAACCTGAGATTTTGAAAAATGTTGGCAAAGCCGTTACAACTCTCCCAGAAACTTTTAAACCCCACCGAGCAGTGAAGAGGATCTTTGAAGACCGTGCAAAGATGATTGAAACAGGTGAGGGCATTGACTGGGCAATGGGAGAAGCACTTGCTTTTGCAACCTTGTTGGTTGAGGGAAATCATGTCAGGTTGAGTGGGCAGGATGTGGAGCGAGGTACTTTCAGCCACAGGCATTCTGTTTTACACGATCAAGAAACAGGGGAAAAATACTGCCCCTTAGATCATGTTATGATAAACCAAAATGAAGAGACGTTCACTGTTAGCAACAGGTAATTTATGTCCCTATTTCCTCTCCACACACATGTGCTAAAAAGATACTTTGTCCTTGCATGCTCTGGTTGGAATCCTATTATTTCAAGTGAACTATATCTGTGCAAGTGCGCATAAGCATTCATCACCCACAGCTTTCTAACAGATTGTTCAATTGGGTTTCTTAATAAGAATAAATTTCTGATATTGAAGATGGAAATGATGTTTTCTGAACTATAAATATTTAATGGGTTATTTTTTTTCCATGTTACTTATTTGTTAGAAACTTTTTATGTGGGGAATCTGAGGATATGTCTGTCAAACTTTTTCTCCGCATTGAATTATGCTATATTTTATTCACTAGTTGAAAAGTTTTTACATGTAGGGTGCAAAGAAAGAGTGTTCATACGTGATTCCTGTGCCTTCTGTCAATTCTTTTGATTTCAAATATTTAGAAAAGTCAAAATTTACCATATGTGCTGTGCTTTTTATTTGATATATAAAATAGGTTGTTCCTTTTAGGAATTTCAAATTCTTAGGAAATTGTTCATGAGAATGAGAAGATGCTGATATTTACTCTTTATCCTTGCCCATTCCCAGCTCTCTTTCGGAGTTTGGAGTTTTAGGTTTCGAACTAGGTTATTCCATGGAAAATCCCAATTCACTGGTACTCTGGGAAGCCCAGTTTGGTGACTTTGCCAATGGGGCTCAGGTGATATTTGACCAATTTATTAGCAGTGGAGAGGCAAAATGGTTGCGTCAAACTGGATTAGTTGTACTGCTACCTCATGGATATGATGGTCAAGGTCCTGAACACTCAAGTGCTCGTTTGGAGCGTTTACTTCAGGTATCTCTTTATGATCCTTCTGCTCTCTTTATAACTTTTCTTGTATTACTTGCCTTGGTTTTTCCTATTTCTATTGTTGGCTGTCGAGCTGTCTGAAATCTGAATGATGCATCCTAAAAGTACATTGAGAAAGACTAATAAAAATAGCTCTGAACAAAAGTGTATTCCACTGCATCAAGGTCAATGGCTGACTGTTTTCCTGGGGAAAACACAGAACCTATTATGTTTTCTAGGCACTGGAAGAGGGCAGTATTTTTGAGGCACTGGCCTTATTGAACCATGCACATTTGTAACCACAGTTGAGCAAAAAGTTTAAGTTATACCAACAAAATTTGATGGATTTCCATGCTTTTCGTAGTGCTTATACATTACATTGGTTGAAATCAATATTTCTATGAAATTTTATTTGCATGTGATTTTACTGCAGCACTTAAGAGGAAGTTTGGCTAAGGTTATTATAAGAGCTTATAAGTTTCAACTATTTGTTACGTGTTCTTATAACTTACAGTGTTAGATCATATTTTTGTTTGATTGTTTTGATAATTGAGCTTATAAGTATGTAATGATAGTTACAATCATAAAAAAAGTAGGTTTTTCAAAATGAGATCTTTTTTGATCCTTGCCTTTTCGAAAAGAGCTCAGAAGCTTCTGTCATCTTATTTTAAGAGCTAATAATATCCACTGTAAAAGATCTTGTAAGCTGTAAACCATCACATATGCTCTTTTTAAGAGCTTGTAAGCCCAGCGAAACATTCTCTGATCTCCTCTTCTGAAATTTTGCAGTTACTTTCAGAACATTTTATCTGTTCATCCCTTCTTTTATGCGATATCCATTTAGTTTCATCGTTGATATGTGTGATTTTTTGTTTCTTGAACTGAAAAGCTACTTTTCCTGTTACAATACAGATGAGTGATGAACATCCCTATGTTATCCCCGAGATGGACCCTACACTTAGGAAACAGATTCAGGAATGCAATTGGCAGGTGGTTAATGTTACTACTCCTGCAAATTATTTCCACGTGTTGCGTCGCCAAGTAAGTTCTTTTAACTCACTATATCTCTAAGATTGTGCAGCTGCATCTAGTTTCTCACCTGTTGCATATTTGTTTCAGATTCATAGGGAATTCCGTAAACCTCTCATTGTGATGTCCCCTAAGAATTTACTTCGTCACAAGGAGTGCAAATCAAATTTATCCGAGTTCGATGATGTTAAAGGACACCCAGGTTTTGACAAGCAAGGAACAAGATTTAAACGTCTCATAAAGGACCAAAATAATCACTCAGATCTTGAAGAGGGTATTAGACGTTTGGTTCTTTGCTCTGGAAAGGTACGGGATATTCTTCTTTCTGAATTTCCCTCCCCCCTCCCAACACACACACACACACAGAAAAAGGAATACGTATGATATCATAGTAAAAGATTGAGAGTATGATTTTACAACTGTAGTCTATGGTTTATATTTTCAGATTTACTATGAGCTTGACGAAGAGAGGAAAAAAGTGAATGGAAAAGATGTCGCAATTTGTAGGGTCGAGCAGCTTTGCCCCTTCCCGTTTGATCTCATCCAGCGTGAACTGAAACGATACCCAAGTAAGTCTCCAAAACTCGCAAATATACAATAAATGCTGTTTAATCAAATAACTGTCCATGAAGACCTTTTACAAAGACAAATTGACAAATTAAGACCTTTTATTATTTATAAATCTTTTGTCCCAAACTTTCAGCATTCTTTCCAACATACCTCTTCTCTTCAAAGACCTTCGATTCGACTTACAGGAATTTTGATTTATGTCTTGTTTGACGTAACCTGGCGATGTAACAATGAGCCACCTCATCAGATTTTTAGGTGGATTATAGTTAATTGAGATGAATTTTGTTTGTTGGGTTAATTATGTTTTTTGTCCCCAACTTTTAGTTTTTGAAGGAAAACATGATAGTTGGGCACACAACACATGGTTAACCCCTCACCCCAAAATCTATCTTAATTGAACTGTAATTCACCTTAAAATCTGGCAGAGTTGACTAGTTGTGCCATCGCCGGACTTTTATACAAGACACTAATCAAACTTTTTGCTGAGTTGAAAGTTTTTAAGAGGAATAACATATACTCCCTCCGTCCCATTAAATATGCAACATTTGGGAATCAGCGCGGGTTTTTATATAGTTATTTTGTGAGTTAATGAAGAGAGAGTAAAGTAAGAGTGATGAAAAAGTAGAGATAGAGATGTTTCCATTTTAGGAAACGTTTCATTTTAATGTGACAAACTAAAAAAGAAAACGTTTCATTTCTAATGGGACAGAGGGAGTGCCATTTTTCTGAAAAATGCTGGAAGTTGGGGATACAAAATCTATGTTGAGGTTATGGACTCCAAAAAGATTATTTGAATCATCATCACCATCTAGAGTGATTGCTTGGTCTGTGATTGTTTCAGATGCGGAGATAGTGTGGTGCCAGGAAGAGCCCATGAACATGGGAGCATACAGCCACATCTTGCCACGTCTTGGAACTGCGATGAAAGCTCTTGGTAGAGGTACTGTGGATGACGTTAAGTACGCTGGCCGAGGTCCGTCTGCGGCGACTGCTACCGGATTTTACCAAGTTCATGTTAAGGAGCAGACTGAACTTGTCCAGAAAGCCTTGCAGCCTCATCCAATTACTTAGGTACAAATAACACCTTCTGGATTGAACCAACGGTGTGTTTCCGCCATTTTTTGCCTTCCGTGAAACGTTGAAGCAGTCATGATTTTAGGCTGTTTCTGTATTTGTGAATAAAATTTGTCGCTGAACTCATTCAAGCGTCCTAAAATGAGGAGTATACATTTTCTGCCCTAACGAAATTGTGGACAGATTGGTAATAATTCCTTATTATTAGTACATGATAATATCAATCTTTTAAAGTTCTATATTTTTTATGTTTTCCTTTACTCTAGTTGTTATAACTTCACTGTCGTGTATAGGGGTGTCGAAACGGGTAGCGGGTAACGGGTAATCCCGAACCCGACCCGATACCCGTCGGGTATCGGGTCCCCGTTACCCGATGAAATCGGGAAACGGGTCGGGGTCGGGTATAATTATTTTGGCTTTTGCGGGTATTGGGTATCCCGATACCCGACCGGGTAATCCCGATAGTCCCGAAATACCCGATATGTATATTAATATTTTCTAATTTTTTATTTTTAATTTTAATACTTACTGATTGGGATGACTCAAAAGTCATAATGTAATTTTTTATTAAGCGTATTTTTAAATTTTTAACTTGTGATTAAGGTTAAGTATTTTTTATCTTTTTCCGCCTTATTCTCTTCTCCCACTCTACGATTCAACTCCAGTCTCCTCTACCAGCCGCTTGCAGCTGATCGTATGATTATTTAATCTTCTAAGTTCTTATTAATTCTAGAATTTTGATGTGAAACTGTAATAATATGAAAGATTCAAAATTTAGAAATAGATGAAGACAAATCACATGGCTTCATCTCAATTCTCAATAAAATTAAATTAATAAAAATAAAGTTTCAAGTTAGCAAGTACTACTTCAAAAAAAATCATCCAAAAATATCATACTCCATATAACAGTTCATGTGAAATCATATATAGGAGTAGAAGTGTGCAAACAATTTGCAAATAATTAAAAAAGGTTTGAAAAAAAAAACATGTTTCGGGTCGGGTACCCGCAATGTCGGGTGCGGGATACCCGACTCGGGTATCGGGTAATACCCGATTCACTGCGGGACGGGTATCGGGATTAACATTTTGGCCGAAATCGGGTGCGGGTACCCGACTCGTCGGGTGCGGGTACCCGCGGGTACCCGTTTCGACACCCCTAGTCGTGTATTAAGAACATTTATGTCTGATTTGTTTTCAACAAAGATGTCTCGATGAGTTTTTTCAATTGTGTTACCTGTTAGTTTTACTTTTTGGTACTGTGTTGGAAGAAACATAAAAATAAATACTTATCATTCACCGTTTAGCTCAAAATGTCTTCTAAATCTCATATAATAGCAATAAACAGTACAAATATTTACAGCTATGCTATTAATATTATAACTAAAATAATCTATCAGTATAATAAACATTAATATTATTGGCGTAAAAAAAGGTTGAATCTCTTACCCACTGGGTTAATGCTTAGGGGACATGTGGGATGTAGCGCCCAGCTAAGGGGAGCTGCCCATGAAAAGTCCAACCTCAAGGTGCATAATGGATCGAAAAATGTTACTCCTATTAGGGAGCCTGAGCTACATCCTGCGGGCATAAACATTAATATTATTATTATCACTAAACTCAGCATCAATTATAAAATACCTTGTGAATTATAGGAATCATAGTAGGTAATTTGATAATGATAAAACCACAAGAATGTCATTCTAAGAGCATCCACAATGGATGTCCGATCTCACGCCCTATTGTCCGAGATCGGGCTCGGGCATGATTGGGCATCCGTTGCAGGTCTCGGGCGTGCTCGATATATATGGTGAATTCACGTGTGTTTGTATATATAACACATTATGCATATCGTTTATTTTAACTTGATGAATTGAGATTTTAATTAAATGTTTTATGATTATGAATCTATCGAGACGGTGGAATGAATGATTACATAATTCAATTCTCATTTTAACATGTATTTTGATTATATTATGTTTATTTTGCAATCACCAAAGTGAGGCAAAATAAGAAGAGTCTATAATCAAACTCATATTAAAATTTGTTTAAGCAATTAATCTCTATACATTCTTGATTATATTATGTTTAATTTACAATCACCAAAGTGAGGTAAAATAATAGTTTATAATCAAATTAAGTGAAAATCTGCTTAAGCAATTAATCGCTATACATTTTTGATTATATTATGTTTATTTTGCAATCACCAAAGTGAGGTAAAATGAGAAGAGTTTATAATCAAGTTAATATGAAAATCTATATATGCAATTAATCATCATGCTTGTTGTGACTATTCATTATCTAAATAGTTTGTTTGTTATAAGGTCTAGATTCCCAAAGGAAATAGTCTTTGTGACATAATAAACACTAATGGAGTTAATAATTTAAATTGGTGTCGATTACCCAAAGGTAACGCCAATTTATTATTACTCAATTATTGAACTAAGATGTGGATATTAAAAGCATGATTTTTGTTATTGTATGAAGACTACCCAAAGGAGTTTTCATAATTGCCTCATGATATGGGTTTTCAAATAAATGTTCGTGTTATTATTCAAAGCTTTTATATGTGAGCATTCAGATCTTAATTGCTCCTATAATGTAAAAACATATATTTTTTGCTACTAGTATGTTTACCTCAAACATTCCCCAATTTATTGGAACTAACTTCTTTGAATGGAAAGAGAAACTTAAGTTCACTCTTGAAGTAATGGACTTGGACCTAACACTGTTGAATGATAAACCAATTATTTTATGATCAAAGTAGTTGGCTGATTACCCATAATGCT
Source organism: Salvia hispanica (assembly GCF_023119035.1). Classification (NCBI taxonomy): domain Eukaryota; kingdom Viridiplantae; phylum Streptophyta; class Magnoliopsida; order Lamiales; family Lamiaceae; genus Salvia; species Salvia hispanica. The sequence continues at coordinate 4,925,589 of NC_062967.1, read as the reverse complement.
AGGGAAAAATCTAACAGGACTAAGTTTAAGTTCATTAGAATGTTCGTTGCAGATAAAGTCTCTCGACGGACTGACATTGCAAAAGAATATTTGCAGAATGTTGAGGATCGCTTCACAACTGCATATAAAGTCTATTGCAGGAAAACTTATGAAGGATCTCATGAGCATGCAATATAATGGTTCTCGGACTATGTACGAGCATGTGATGGACATAAATAATATCTCTTCTGAGCTGAAGTTAGGATTATAAGTGAATGAGAATTTCCTTGTCCAATTGACCCTAATTTCCTTACCTCCTCAATCTGGACCATTCCAAATTGATTCACTATAAAAGATTAGTGGACTCTTAAAGAATTGGGAAACGTATTGGTCTAGGAGGAGCATAAGATGAAGAAGTATGGAATGAGTGCATCTCATGCTCACATTGCAACTGAAGGAGCATCTAAAGGATAATATTCATTCGAATTTATCATTCTTATGGCATAAAGGAACTGGATCATATTTCTAGTGAAAGAATTGAGAGGCTTATAAAGGATAATATTCATTCGAATCTATACTTTACAAGCATTACAGTTTGTGTGGATTGTATTAAATGAACAAACCAAACACAATACTAAAAATGCCACAAGAAGCAATGAGCTCCTTAAATTATATATACAAATATTTGCGGACCTTTGATGTCTCGACTTTTGGTGGATAAAAATATTTTATCACCTTTATTGACGATTTTTTTCGCGTTATGGATTTATTTATTGCAAGAAAAATCTCAGGCACAGTTGAACATTTTATGACTGAGGTTGAAAAGTAATTAAATAGAAAGGTGAAAATTATTCGATCCGATAGAGGTGGTGAATTTTATGGTCGTACCACTAAAATAAGTCAATTACATGGACCTTTTGCCAAATACTTAGAAAAGCATGGCATTTATGCTTAATATACTATGCCAAGTACGTCTCAGCAGAATGATGTTGCTGAGAGACGAAACCGAACTCTCATGGAAATGGTTAGAAGCATGATAATTCTACCTTACCCATAATGTTGTGAATCCATGCTCTTAGAACCACTATTTATGTATTAAACCGGGTTTCTAGTAAGGTTGTACCAAAGACTCTATTATGAACTTTGGGCAGGTAGAAAACCCAGTTTGCAGCACCTTCATGTTTAGGGTTGTTCAGTGGAAACTAGAGTATACTCTTCGCAGAAAGAAAAAAAGGATTTTAGACAATTATTGGTTATTTTATGGGTTACCAGAAAAATCCAAAGGGTATAGGTTTTATTGTCCTAATGATAGCATGGGAATTGTGGAAACTGGAAATATATGATTCTTTGAGAATGGTGAGATCAGTGGGAGTTTTAACACTCATAATATGGTCATTAATGAAATAAGGGTATAACCTTTTTCCCTCATTTCCTCAAGAATTAAGTGTGGCAAATATTGTTGAACAGCCTAACAATATTTGAATGACCAACCACTTAATGATGATGCCAAAGTCATTGAACATGGGTGTGGAAGAAGCATCTACAGAAGTGCCATTTCTGATGACTATGTGGCATATCTCCAAGAATCCGAATGTGATATAGGAATACGTAATGATCCAGTTTCATGTTCACTAGCCATTAAGTGTAATAATTCTACTAAATGGATTGATGCATGATAGATGAGTTAAAATCTATGGATTAAAGTCTGGGACCTTGTCGAATTACCCGATAAACAAAAGTGTATTGGGTGTAATTGGGTCTTCATGACCAAATTCGACATAAATGGTTTCATCTAACGATTTAAAGTCAAACTTGTTGCCAAAGGTTATACTCAGAAAAGATAGCATTGATTGTAAATAGACTTTCTCTTAAGTATCAAAGAAGGGCTCACTTAGAATCATTTTGGCACTTGTAGCCCATTTTGACTTGGAACTACATTAAATGGATGTGAAAATTACTTTTCTAAATGATGATTTGGAAGAAGAAGTCTACATGGAACAACCTGAAGGCTTCATTAAGAAAGGGAATGAACATTTAGTCTGCAAACTTAAGAAATCAATTTATGGACTGAAACAGGCTTCTCGACAATGGTATTTTAAATTCCATGACACTATTACTGCTTTTGGTTTTAAAGAGAACACTGTTGATCGGTGCATATACCTCAAGGTTAGTGGGAGCAAGTTCATATTTTTGGTTTTGTATGTTGATGATATATTGCTTGCTAGTAGTGACATTGGATTACTACATGACACTAAAATTATCTCTCTAAAAAAAAATTCAACATAAAAGATATGTGTGAGACATCCTATGTCATAGGATAGAAATATCTTGTGATCAATCACGTGGACTCTTGGATTGTCTCATAAAAGCCACATAGATCAAATCTTTTAGAGAGATACGACATGAGTGCATGTTCTCCAAGTGTTGTTCCAATTCAAAGGTGACAAATTCAGTTTGAATCAATGTCCAAAAACTGAATAAGAACAGAACGAGATGAAAAATATTTTTTATGCATCTATCGTGGGAAGTTTGATGCATGCTCAAGTATGTAAGCTTTGCGCTTCAAATTGTTAGGTCGTTACCAAAGTAACCCTGACATTGAACATTGGAGAGCTGCAAAGATAATAATGAGATACTTAAAGGGAACAAAAGATTTTATGCTCACATTAAGGAAATCTGATCAACTAGAAATGATTGGATTTCCATTAAAGCTAAATTTATGGCTTGCTTTGAAGCATTAATGATTGCAAAATTTTATTTCAGGTCTTGGTATTGTCTCCTTAATATCCAAGCCCTTGAAATGTATTGTGATAATAATGCAATCGAATCTTTCTTTAAGAATGACAAGTATTCAAAGGAGCTAAACACATGGAATTAAATTTTCTTGTCATGAAAGATGAAGTTCGGGAACAAATAATATCTATAGAATGTATAAGCACACAGCTTATAGTTGCTGACCCGTTGACTAAGGCGTTACCGCCTAAGACATTTATGGAATAAGTTAACATAATGGGTCTTGGGTATGGAAACGTCTAACCTTTATGTCCGAGGGCGCGCCCGATCACGCGTTGGTCCGATCAACGCGTTTTTGAATTTTATTTTTTTTCTTTTTCAATTCTATAAATATACCTTAATTTCACTCATTTTTCACACAACTCTCACACATCTCTCTCAACTCTCTCTCCATTGCAATATCTCTTTCACTCACTTTTCCAAAATGTTTCCCGGGGGAGATATTGGTCGGTGTATGGAACGCGCAATGTTTGCTTTCGGGAACCAGATTTTCGCCGGTATTCGTGCAATACAAGAGCAAGAGCAAGCCGAACAGCAGGCCCAAGAGCAGGTCCCGAGGCCCATCCGCCGACAGACATCCGTCCGCCGAGAGCATGTCCTTGCTCATCAACGTCTGTTCGAGGACTACTTCGCCGAACATCCCCGGTGGGGCGCGCCGGTTTTTCGCCGACGGTTTAGGATGCAACGAGAGCTGTTTCTCCAGATTGTTCACGCGTTGGAGGCGCGCGACGAGTACTTCCAGCAGCGGGAAGATGCGGCCCACAGAAACGGTCCATCCCCACTGACGAAGTGCACGGTTGCGCTTCGTCAGTTGGCATACGGCACTACAGCGGACATGTTCGACGAGTATCTTCACGTCGGGAATACAACTGGCCGGGAGTGTCTGGTAAAATTTTGTGCGGGCGTTATTGACGCCTTCGGCGTTACATATTTGCACAAGCCGAATGCCCAAGACTGCCAAAACCTGCTGCGGATGCACGAAACGGTGCACGGCTCCTAGAATGTTAGGAGTATTGATTGTATGCACTGGGAGTGGAAGAATTGTCCTGCAGCGTGGAGAGGCCAATTCACCAGTGGGTATAAGGGTACCCACCCGACGATGATCCTTGAAGCAATCGTTGACCACCGTCTTTGGATTTGGCATGCTCACTTTGGCGTGGCGGGGTCCAACAACGACATCAATGTGCTGAACTCGTCCAGTCTCTTCACCGAGCAATGCAATGGGAGCAGTCCGGTTATCAACTTAACTGCCAACGGACAACAGCATCATATGGGGTACTACTTAGCCGACAACATTTATCCGAGATGACCAGTTTTCTTGAAGACGATCTCCTGCCCAACGGGTGCGAGGAGAGAGTTTTTTGCGGCAAAGCAGGAGTCTGCACGGAAGGACGTGGGGCGAGGATACGGTGTGCTTCAAGCGCGTTGGAGTATAGTGAAAGGTCCGGCTTGTTCCTGGTACAGGCATCATATCACCAATGTCATGTATGCATACATCATCTTGCACAACATGATTATTCACGATGAAGGTCGTGCAACTAGTGAGTGGTCCGACGATGAAGCCGGTCCGAGCGCAGGTCATGCAGCCCCGCCGGTCGTTCGAGGTTTACCCTATGGAGTCAGCGAGAGATTACAAGCTCAGGAGAGCATGCGCAACCAACAAGCTCATCTTGATCTCTTGAACGACATGATTGAAGAAGTTTGGACACGTAGTGGTCGTTGAAATTGTACCTCTTTAGTTGTAACTTTTTTTATAAAAAAATTAAGTAATGTATGTTTTTTTGCTAGTTCATTAATTAGAAGTCTAATTTTGCTATTTATAATTGGTAAACATAAAAGAAAAATTAAAATTGAAATGAGAAACGGATAATAGATAGGGCATCACTAGGGCTCCACCATGGCAGAAAAATGGGTCTGCTGACGTAGCAATCACTAGAGCTCTCACTACGCGTGGATGCTCTAATTATAATACACCATTTAATTATCATCATAATGATTAATGAAAGACTAATACTTGTAAGTTGTAACTAAACTCCGCAACAAATATGGAAGACCTTGCGTCAATACATATAGATGAAATATTTTCAATCATCAATTTGCTTTGATTACTTCAAATAACGTGTATACGTATCATTTATATTTATTCTTTAAATTACCTAAAAGACTAAAAATAAGTTATGTTGTTTTGTTATTCTTTTATTTGAAATTTTTTGTTTAAATATTTATTTCATTATATTACTCAAAGTTTGTTAGTATTAAAATCAAACTTAAGTTATTTTTATATTTGCGTTATTCTTATTCATTTATTTAAAGTGTAGTGTATAATTCTTATTCATTTATTTAAAAGTGTAGTGTATAAAATAATAAAATCCTATTGAATAGATGTAAATGTGATTACACGTAAACGCCATAATAATTGATATACATATCCTTTAATTGCCCCAAAAGCAGCAGCAAACGCTCTCTTCGCCAAGCGCAGCGCTATCATGGTTGGTACCTGATCTCGATCACATCATATTTGCACTGATCTATGCATCTACACTAGGTATTTCATCTCCAATTTTGTTTTTGCAGTGCAATTGCAGACTGAGATTTCGTGTGCTTTGCCTCCGATCTTCCTAGCTTCCATATGCATGATGATTTCTCTGGATCATAAAGGTTTCTTCTCTCTCTCTCTCTCTTAAATTTATGCTTGCGTTACTAGGGATCGCTTGCCGAATGTGATTTGGTTCGTGCAATTTTTCCTTATTTTTTGTTGGAGAATTTTAGGTGATTTTGTTACGTTATGGGGAATTTAGAAAAAAAAAGCATCAACTGTAACAGGAGATTTAGCGACGATCAGTGTTATTTTCTATTTTCTCGATTCGGTTCGTTTTCTCAATTTTGGGGAGTGAATTGTGTGTCGTCGTTGAGGTTTTTTTTTTCCGATTGGGCTTGAGATTTTTACGATCCTTGTTTATTCAAAGTAGTGTATTGATGTATAGATGCATGGGATGAGAAAGGTTAGCGTTGGTGATCACAACATTGGCTAATGTATAGTGATATTAATTTAAGAGTATGTTTGTTTGTGTGTTGGTTAGTGTGTGATATGCTTATGTTTGCTTCTAAATGTTTTTATATTAATCTAATTATTGTTTGTGTGTTGGTTAGCTGATTTGGAGCTATTGTCTACTCCATATAGAGACAGCTTAGTAAGATACACATTCAATCAGTGTATCTTTTTCAATCTAGTCTATTGCTAAAAGTAAATGCCGCCTTAAAGATAAGACGTAAGCTCGTTGGGAGAAGACATGACAAGAAATAGAAGGTTTGAACTTTCTAGGATGCAGATGGAAATAATTAGAGGAAAGGAATTGGAGGGGAATTGTTCTAATATTTATCCTCCGAAATTCCCCAATTTTCTTTTGTTTATGGAATGTGCAATTAAAGATTGCAGATTGTTAGGTTGGATAATCATGTTTGGTCTTTCAAGAGATAATCGTGTTTTGTTTATTATCACAGCATTTTATAAGACGTGGAAGTTTATTTCTGAGTGTATTTGAAAATTTTCAATGGAAGAAGAGTTTAGTAGAAAAGGAAGTAGCTTGTATTTCTTTGCTCACATTAATCTTTGCTCCAAAATTTAAAAACAAAATACACGTTTGGACCTTTTTCTTAAAAGTGTTCTGTCAAAGAAACATGTGTCCTGCATAAGGAAAAAAATTAAGTATAAGATCTGGTCTATTTATCTGGATATGAGATCTAATATAATTACAGCAGCATTAAACTGAGCGTCTGTTAATGCTGTTCAGCCTGTTTGTATACTAGCATAGCCTTTAGTCTTTCTATACAGACTTATATGTAGTTCAACTATATGTGAAATGTGTGAAGTTCCATTGCTCAGAGTAGAGCACCACACAGTTGAATTTATTTAATCCACATCATGTGTCAATATATGAATTTTGTAACAATAAGGAGGAGCTGTATTTAGAACTTTTTGATACTGTATGTTTCAGATTACTTAGTAACTCTTTGCCTTTCATTTGAAATGGCTTGGATAATTAGCTTGTGTAGTCAGTGCTAGCTTGCATTGTGCATGCTATGGTGATGAACTACTAATCCAATGATCCCTCAACGTGCAGATGCTATGCAGAGTAACCATGAGACTTCGATAAAAAAGATTCAAAATGCGAGTTACTTGTGTTCTCCATCACATAAAATGGCCTACTTTGAAGGTTTTCCAGAGTTGCATGATGATGCCCCTGTTCAAACAGGTTCAAGTTCAGGTTCTGGTTCAGGTTCGGGTGCTATAGATCAAGATTGCCCCTTAAGCAGTGAGCCTGTAGAACCTCTTGAGGAATCTACGAAGAGGCCCTTATATTATCACGACTTTGGCAAATGGTCTAGGAATCCTGGCTGTAACAATGCTCTTATGTGCCAGCTGAATGTCTTTCATGCCCATTTTCACCCTTCTGCAATGAACTACAGATTTCAGCGTGTCCCAGCACATATGATGGCTCAGAGTTATCTACATGATAAGCAATTCCAAGATTTCCAATATTTTGTTGTCATCGACTTTGAGGCCACATGTGACAAAGAAAGAGTTCCTTATCCACAAGAGATTATTGAGTTTCCATCTGTGATTGTCAGCAGCATTACTGGACAGCTAGAAGACAGCTTTCAGACGTATGTTCGGCCGACTTGTAATCAACACCTAACTGATTTCTGCAAAGATCTGACGGGCATACAGCAAATCCAGGTTTATAAGCATATTCAGCCTTCTTCAATGCATTTTTTGTGTCTTTTGTTTGTTTTTTCCTTTAAACTCTTCTTGGACCTCAGTTCATTGTCCCTTTATGCTGAAGAAATTTGTGATTTTCTCTCCATGATCTATAAACAGAACTTGTGATGTTTAAATGTCTAAGCTACTAATGGCATATCTATTTACACTTAAGTGGAAATCCTTGTAACAAAATTTGAACCTTTGTGGATTCGGTTTGAGTAGCTGCACAAAATTTGAACCTTTCCTTAGGAAAGTTCTTTCTTATGCTCTGCTGAAGCCCATAATATATGCTAAGAAGCCTGCAACCCCAAGAAGAAATTTGTGAATGACAATATGTGAAACTAGTTATGATGCTATATGATGAATTGTTGCTTAAATCTGGAAGATCTTGATGCTTGTCTGTATTTTGTACTTGCTTTAGGGGTTCTATGAACTTAATGTAGTTCCTGATGTGTATATATATTTATCTTGCGGGCTTTTAGGTTGACCGTGGAGTTTCGCTAAGTGAAGCTCTTCTCAGCCACGACAAATGGCTTGAAAACAAAGGAATAAAGAATGCCAACTTCGCGATAGTAACATGGTCTGACTGGGATTGCCAGGTGATGTTGGAATCCGAGTGCCGCTTCAAACAAATCCGAAAGCCTCCATATTTTAACCGGTCAGCACCATAGCATTATTATTTGTTTGAGATGAAAAAGCTTCTAATACTGTATAAAAGGCACTAACAGGATTCGCTCTCAACTGTGTTTGACTAGATGGATCGATTTGCGAGTCCCCTTCCGCGAGGTGTTTGGTGGGGGGAGGTGCAACCTGAAAGAGGCAGTCGAGAAGGCCGGCCTATCATGGCAAGGCCGTGCTCACTGTGGGCTGGACGACGCCAGAAACACTGCCTGCCTTCTGGCTTTACTCATGCACAGGGGGTTCAAGTTCTCCATCACCAACTCACTCACTCGCGACGAGCCCTTGATGTCCAACGCACCACCAGAGAAGCCAGTTTTCATTGCGCCACGTGCACAAAGACAGCACCAGAATCCCTTTTGTTACTGTGGGGTGAAGAGCAGCAAAGGGATAGTGAGGAAACCAGGTCCTAGGCAAGGGAGCATCTTCTTTGGATGTGGGAATTGGACAGCTGCAAGAGGTGCCCTTTGCCAATACTTCCAATGGGCTTCTTTGTGATCAATCTATCTATTTTGATCATATTTTATTCGAGGGATATTAAGATTATTTTCTTTCTTTAAATAATTTCGCAAGTTTTTCCTTTGGGAGGGGTTAGGTAATGATGAGAAGCACTTCTTAGTTTTAGTAAGTAAATAATGAAAATTGAGAGGTAAGTTGTGGGATTGATTAGTCTTTCTATGAATCTAGGTTTTGAATTTGAACAATTGGAATAGAGAGGCTGACTAGAAAGGAAAACAATAGGGAGAATTGCACTAAAGTGCAAGGGTTTTTGGCGTTGAAGTACACAAATTTTTAGTGTATTTTGATTTTGCACGCAAACTTTGAAAGTAGTGAATAAATAGATATTGTCTTCGTCTCATTTAAATGGCTCGTTTATTGAATGTGTCATTTAAGGTACTAATATGTTTATCTCTATTCTATTCTCTGTTCATTTTATTTATAAAATAATAATGTACTAAAATACCATGTAAAAGAAAGTTTCGTTTTATGCAAAATGGATGGTGTATTATCATTAATTTTCACTATTATATATGGGCCAAAGTTGAATTTGAATGACGAATGACAGTGTCAATTTATCAAAACAATGGCAATACATTTATAAAAAAGAGTGAATACATTTTTGACTAAAGGTTCTTTTTGGTCCTTAACATACGGAGATTTTTTTATTTTGGTCCAAAACCTTATTTTTTGAATTATTTGGTAGGGACCAAATAATTCAAAAGATAAGGTTTTGGACCAAAATCAAAAAATCTCCATATGTTAAGGACCAAAAAGGACCTTTAGTCTACATTTTTAGGCTCTCTACTTTTATCGACGAACATTTGCGGTCCCTATACTTGCAAAATATCATTTGCAGTCCCCATATTATGTCACTTGCTCGTTTCAGGTGCTTTTTCACTATTTAACCACATTTTTGGACAAATACACCCCCAAAAGGCTAAAGGACATTTTTGTACACTTACTCTCTAAAAGTAGGTACTTATATTGATATTAAAGTTAGTTTGGATACTTTAACTATGATTTATGTTTTATTTGAATAATTTTTGTCTAGAATGGTCATGGGCGGAACTAGTAAAAAGAAGGGTGTGACTTAAAGCGCCTACCTAAATTTTTTTCCCATTTTTCTTCTTAAAACTTTTTCTAAATTTTTACAAATTATGTTTAGCCCTTGTAGAAATTCTGCAAAAGAGTAAATGGTCATTATTGAATCAATGAGAATGGCTCAATCTGTGAGAGTATAAACTTACAAAGATCAAAAATGATTTTCGATAGCTTCAGGAAGAAGCAACCTAGTTGACGATAAAAATTAAATACTAATAGCAATATAATGTTATTTTTATTTGCTCACTCTTTTGAAATATTAAAATATTAAATTATTTGTGCTTAAAAGCCATGATATTTTAAAGATTTCTAAATACTTTTAAAATGTGAACCCTTTTTTTTATAAATCATCATTTTAATTGATTCATTTTAGTTAGAGGAAATAGAATATGTGCTTTATAATAAAGCAATTTTTATTAAGTTAATACACAACATTAAAACTCTGCATATTTTTTATATTATAACCAATTCAAATAAAAATTATTGGAATAAAATATACTAAATTACAGTTAAAGTATTTAAATTAACATAAATATCAAATAAGTACCTACTTTTGGAGAGTGAGTGTACAAAAATGTCCTTTAGACTTTTGGGGGACGTTTTTGTCCGAAAATTTGGTCAAAGTGAAAAAACACCTGAAACGAGCAATTGGTATAGTATAAGAACTGCAAACAATATTTTGCTAGGGAGCGCAAAATCGCTGAAAGTATAGAATCTAAATTTTGTAATATGTTTTGGGTGCATTTACTTTTTTTTTTTAAGAAAAGTGTGATATTCTTTAAACCGAAGGAGTTATAAGTATTTCATTTGATCAAAACTAATAGTAACTCGCTTTCAACATAATTTGGAATTACCAAACATCATTGAATTTCATCTTAGAAAAACCATCAGAATTTTGAGGAATATGGATTCATCGGCGGCAACCACCGGCGGTGGCGGAAACAGCATGATGATCTCGCAATCAACCGCTGCGTCGCCTGTGGATTCTTCTGCCACCACCGCCGCAACCTCAATTGACGATCCTAAGCAGAATTTGGGTCAAGTTATAAATTCAATTCAGAAAACCCTCGGCGTCCTCCACCAGCTCTACCTCACCGTCTCCTCCTACAATGTTGCTTCCCAACTCCCTCTCCTCCAGCGCATGTAATTTCCTCCCACAATTTCCAGTTTCTCCTTTTCTAGTAGTAGTATTTTGGGGGTTGGAGATTCTAGGGTTTTCTGTTGAGCACTAGCAGTTGTTTGGTTTTGGCGAAGAACTGATGCTTTGAATTAATCTGAATATTGAACATGACTGATTTGTTTGCCATAGATTTTTACTGCGGTTTACCGTATTTCTTGTGATTTAGGAATAACCTAGTGTTGGAATTGGACAATATGACAAGATTAGCAGAGAAGTGCAACATTCAGGTGCCCATGGAGGTTCTTAAGTAAGTCCCCTTTTCCCCTTACTCTTAGCTGATTTTATGCTTAATTTTCTAATTACTATGCCTGAGTGTGTTAGTTTGTTAAGTCTCTTGTGAATCTATGAATTGTTATGTAGTTTGATTGATGATGGGAAGAATCCTGATGAATTCACACGGGATATGTTGAACGGATGCATTGCCAAGAATCAGATTACTAAAGGGAAAACAGATGCCTTCAAGGTTGGTCTTTAGTTTGCAAAATTCATTTGTTATTTTTGGTTCTACTGTTCTACGTATCTGAGCTTCTGTTGGTTTTCTTGGGGATATTTCAAATTACACTGCTAAATGGTCAGATAATTTGGCACATTTGTGGTTGGTCCTGCAGATTTTGCAATAGGACTATTTCATAGTTAATGGGAATTTGGAATAAATGTAATCATGGTCAGTGCTTGGTTGAGTGTTTGAGCTATGCTGTTCCTAGAGATGGTGTTAAATAGACCTAAGCAAGGTCTTGACAGTTTTCACTTTTCAGTGGTCGGTTCGAAGAGATTTATGGTGTTTCTTGGTCTTACAGAGTGCTACCAGTTGTTTTTTAGGAATATGGCTAGATAGTGGAACCATCAATCGAATTGTTAGAAAAGGGATCAACTTAGGCAGTTGGTTTGGACTCTTATTCAATAGAATCAATAGGCATGCCAGTTGCTGCAAGTAGCAACAATTCACTATTTCTGCACTAGTTTGAGCCTTCCTGAATTCCTTGCACTCGTTCATCATTAGAGAGATATATCTTGGCGTGAAGGTTGGGTACCATTTTGATGTAATTCGATGGCTAATTGTTCACTTCTACGAAGCACCCCAATTGAAACGTTGCTAAATTGCTGCACGAGAAAAAAAGTTATGGCTCTCGTCATGGCAGTTTAGCATTATTGGCCACTGGCTGTTATTTGACAGGGCAGCAATTTATTTTATGTCCTGAAGCTTGATGAACGGGCATAAACTTATATTCCCATTAAACAATGCAGGGCCTGCGAAAACATCTACTTGAAGAACTCGAGCAGGCATTTCCTGGCGAAGTTGAAACTTATAGGGAGATACGAGCAGCATCTGCAGCCGTGAGTTTTACCTAGACTCTTGTTCCCTTTTTCTCTTTCTTCACAGTTCACATGTTAAACCAATCATATTTACTACTCCCTCTGCCCCATGAAAGCATGAACAAATATTTGGGCCTAAATTTTAAGAAATCTAGTGCTAGTGGTAATGTGAGTAGAGAGAGGGTCTTACTTCGATAATGTTTTGTATTATGAGTGGAGAAAGGGTTTCATTTTAGGGGCATTGTTATGTAAAATGATTGTAAAAAAATTGTGATAGTAAGGGTAATATTTAAGAATTTGTGGTGGGGATGGTAGAAAGGAAAAAAAAGAAATGAGCATGCTTTAATGAGATGGACGAAAAATGAAAGTGTGCATGTTTTTATGGGGTAGTATTATGGCTTCCTGTCAAAGATATGGGTTCTACCTTACTATAAAAAGTTACTACGATTTATATTTCATCATACCCTTATGGCCTTATATATGTATATATTGTTGTGAATGTTGTACTTATGAATGTGAATATGCTTTTACTATTCAAATTTCTCATTTACAATTTTGTGCAGGAGGCTAAACGATTGGCTCAGTCCCAAAATATGCTTCCAAATGGAGATGCGAAAAATTAAGAGAAATTTTATATATGTTGGCTCTTGGGGTTGTGTTTATTTGCATCCAGCTTGATGATTATGTTTGGGCATAGTATAATATTTATCCTATTGTATCACTTAAACTAGTAGTAAATGTAATGCAATATCTATATTTCAGTTGATAAACTTGTTTGAAAGTTTAATGTTAAACATCCCGGGGGAAACCCCCGTTCTCCCCTGCACCCTAAACCACAACCGAGAGGGGCCCGGGGGGCCACCCAAAAAGGGTCACGCCCCATAATCCTTCCACATTTGGGGCCCACGATCAATGTGGGGGTAATCCAACATGTCCGCGCCTCCGGAGCCAACCGCCCCCGATTGCCGGGCACTTTTGGGAAAGGGGGGGCCGCTACCGCATCGTCCCGGGGGAAAAACATATTACGCCCAATGCCCAACGAGCGATAAACAACTCCCCGCGCATTCGAAACGCCGCCGGGAAAATGTTGGGGGAAACCGGGGACCGCAGGGAGTCCCCCCAGCCCCCAGCAGCTACTGATCCCGACAAACACCGCCGGGGGTGGACCCGGGAGGGCGAGGTTTGCCCGCTGTTCCACCATACGCATGTCCGTCCATCCCGCTTCCAGTAGCCTCCATCCCTTTGTTTATCCCCCGTTCGACCCCCAGATCCCCACCCCCCCCGCCCGCTCCCGCCGACCATTGCGGATGCTCTTAAGCTTGATTAATCTCATAATTGCGATAAATTTTCTTAATATAATTACTCTCATTTAAGCCACGATTCTATTTTTCAGCTTGTCACATAAGCATTTTTCATTTTAGCAGCAACACATGCAATAGCACTAGCCCATCAGTACAACTTACAACTCAATTTAATAATTTTATCATTAAAAAGAGAAATTAACGCCGAATCCCGAAAATTAGAGAGAGGGTCTTACTTCGATAATGTTTTGTATTATGAGTGGAGAAAGGGTTTCATTTTAGGGGCATTGTTATGTAAAATGATTGTAAAAAAATTGTGATAGTAAGGGTAATATTAAAAAGAGTAATATTACATTACTTAAAGATAGAAAATTACAATAACTTAATTCTAAAAACTATAGTTTAAAAACATAGTAGTAATTTAATAATTAGAGCACTCCCAATGCACTCGGCGTTAAATCCGGCGTTTTATCGCCGATTATCGCCGAAAATTCGCCGGCAATGGGGAGGAATCGGCGATAATCCGGCGTTAATTCTACCGAATTAACGCCGAATCCCGAAAATTCGCCGGATTATCGCCGGATTATCGCCGACCACTGTGGGCGATAATCCGGCGATAAAAATAGTTTTTTTTTTTTTTTAATTTCCCCCCCTATAAATTTAAAATTTAATAATTAATTTAAAATAATTTCCCCCCTATTTTTTTTTAAATTTTCGTCGTTGTAATTTTTTACTCGTGTTTAATACAACGAACTTTATTACTATTATTTGTCTTGTCTTATAAATTAGCTAGCTTTATTATATATAAAAATAAAACAATTAAATTAGTAATGATGTAAAAATGAAATGTTGAGTTAGGGAGAAATAAGGGATAAATAAGGGAGAAACCATTGGAGCAGTTGGCTAAAAGTTGGCTAAAAACTGGGGATAAATTTTGGTGCTGATGTGGCGCTGATGTGGCAGGAGTTAGGGAGAAATAAGGGAGTTTTTAGGGAGAGCATTAGGAGTGCTCTTGCTGGTGCATGTGTCGTTGCTGTCTTATATATTTACTTGTCACCATTTTTCTTGAATTATAATATCTTGTGATTAATTTAGTTGAATTACGTAACTGTTAATTTGAGTTAATTATTCTCAATCAGGGTACATAAGCCCCTTTTATGAGGCCACTAAGTGTGTTTCACTTTAATTATGGTTGTTATTTTGCATTTGTCATGTTTTGAAATGCGAATCATGTAGTATTTGTAAAATATATTCTTAATACTTAGTTTTAGTTGATGATAAAAATTTTAAAGCAAAACTAATAAAATTAAAAAATAAAGAAAGAAAAAGCGTTAAGGTTTCATTATAGTACACAAAATCTTATAAAAAAAAATCAAGGGGGTTAATTCATGCTGACAAATCAAAACAAAAAAAAATAAGGCTATTATGCACATAATAAGTATAGTTATAATTTTTTGTAAGTCAAATTATATTATGAAAAATAATAGCTATTTAAAATATATAACTAGTACTACTATAAATAATGTATTTGGAATATTTTTATACATATATATTTTATTTGATATTAGGGGTGAATATTTCAAATAGTACTGCTATATAATTGTATTAAACATATTAGAAATATTTTCTGCGTCCAGAAAAAAAAGCTCAAACACCGATTCTAACAAAATTTGATTACATGTCTATGATACTACATTGAAAAAAAATACTAACCATTATACAGTGTACTGTACTCTAAATTAATTTAAAAATTGATTATTTAAAAGAACCCCGCTTAATGAAAAAAACACACTACTCTATCATGAAAAATAATATACTCTCATTTACTATATCATAATCAAATACACAAACTTTTAATTTATTAATAAAAAAATATTTTTATCAAATACGACAATGTTGTCATGAGTTATGACTTATGAGTTATTACCTTATGGTCTATCTACTTTCCTAATTTATTCGTCAAAGAATAATTCAAATACTGCCCACTAGTCCACCTTGACAATGGACACATATCAAACCACCTTTCCATATGTAAAAAAATCATTTCGGTGTGCGTTTATCAGATTCGTATTCATCTCCGATCTATTGACTCAATACTTCAACTATCAAAATCTATCATACCCAAACCGACTACTTTTACTTGACCGACGTTTAAATTTCTGTTCATCTATCAATGAGAAAATCCTTTAGAAATCGAAAAACGGTTAAAATAGTAGATATGTGAATTGACGAAAACACCCTCTACCAACCTCAACCTCCAGCCACCCACCTTACCAACTCCACTCCAACCGCTATAAGTAAACTAAACTTTTCCCTCCATCCCTCCCTACTCCAACCCATGGCTTTTCTCCTTCTCCTCCTCCTCCTCCTCTTCCTCCCTTTCCCCGCCCTAATCCTCCTCCACCAACTCTACTACCGCCTCCGATTCCGCCTCCCCCCGGGCCCCCGCCCCCTCCCCGTCGTCGGCAACCTCTACGACATCAAGCCCGTCCGCTTCCGCTGCTTCGCCGACTGGGCCAGCACCTACGGCCCGATCATCTCCGTCTGGTTCGGAACAACCCTAAACGTCGTCGTCTGCAACACCGAATTGGCTAAGGAGGTCCTCAAGGAGAAGGATCAGCAGCTCGCCGACCGACACCGCAGCCGCTCCGCCGCCAAGTTCAGCCGCGACGGCCAGGATCTGATTTGGGCGGATTACGGGCCCCACTATGTTAAAGTGAGGAAGGTGTGTACATTGGAGCTGTTTACCCCCAAACGCCTCGAGGCGTTGAGGCCAATTCGGGAGGATGAAGTCTCCGCCATGGTTGAGTCGATCTACAATGACTGCATTTCTCCCGGTATGGCTTTATTATCACTGTTTGGTCGCCGATTATGTCAATTAGCTTGTTCAATTCATCATAGCTTTAATAGTACATGGATTGCTGATTTTGGCGCCCGAATTGGCTTGAAATTGAGGCATTTCCGCTACAGTGAATATGAGTTGGACATACCTTTATCTGTTTGATCGTAGATTTGCTTGTTCATCATAGCCTGTGAATTGTAGAATAGTACATGGATTGATGATTTGCCGCTCGGAATTGTGTTTGATTCTTAAAATTAGGGCATTTTCTCTTTTACGGTGGATTATGAGAAGATATTCAAAAGCCCCTTTTGATAATTTCTCATTTTAGCTAACTTTTGCTTGATTCATGTGTACGATTGGGGAAAGGATTAAAAATCACTACTTGATCATGTATTTAATGAAAATAATGGTCCTCAACTTGTATGAGACAAAACTTGTTTTTTAATCTTAAAGACTGTGTCAATGAGGGAGGATATGCATTAAATGTCACAAATTGGACCAGCTCACCTAATTGCAATTTTGGATTACATTATTTAATCATCAATCATTGCCATTTGTCAACTGTCCCTACAAATAGAAATAAAGAGGGAAATTAGGCATAGTTCTCTAATCGACTAATCCTTTACATTATAAGACTAAAGACCATATTCATAATCTTTTTTGGATCATGGCGTTCTGAATGATTTGAATGTCAACTTTCCGAATTAGTAAATCATGGTTTCAACGTATTCTTTGAAATTGTACAGATAACTCAGGGAAGAGCTTGTTGGTTAAGAAATATCTTGGAGCTGTGGCATTCAACAACATTACGAGACTTGCGTTTGGGAAACGATTTGTGAATGCTGATGGGATAGTAGACAAACAAGGTCAGGAATTCAAGGCCATTGTTTCGAATGGACTAAAGCTTGGTGCATCCCTAGCTATGGCTGAGCATATCCCATGGCTCCGTTGGATGTTCCCACTGGATGAAGATGCGTTTGCCAAACATGGAGCGCGTAGGGACAATCTCACTCGTGAGATCATGGAAGAGCACATGCTTGCTCGCGAAAAAGGTGGAGGAGCCCAACAGCACTTCTTTGATGCTTTGCTGACTCTAAAAGATAAATATGATCTGAGTGAGGATACCATTATTGGCCTTCTCTGGGTGAGTTCGCATTTAATACAAACAATATTGTGCAGTTTTGTGGGATTTATTTTTACGGTTAAATATTACAAGTTTTCATCCATAAATGAGTGTCTACTTGATGTCTTTTATCTATCCTTATACTGAAATGATGAAATGACTTTTGAAACTAGTCTTGTACTTGTTTGTTATATTTACGAAGTATCAAAACAAGACGATGGTCTTCTCGTCATTGGCTAGAAAGCATTGTGCTAAATCTGATTGGAAATTTTGCAGGACATGATCACTGCAGGAATGGACACAACTGCAATATCTGTCGAATGGGCCATGGCCGAGCTGATCAAGAATCCGAGGGTCCAAAAAAAGGCTCAGGAAGAGCTAGACCGTGTAATTGGCTATGAACGAGTGATCACTGAGTTGGACTTCTCAAACCTTCCTTATCTGCAATCTGTAGCCAAGGAAGCACTGAGGTTGCATCCTCCAACCCCTCTCATGCTTCCTCACCGTGCCAACAGTACCGTGAAGGTTGGTGGCTACGACATCCCCAAGGGAGCAAACGTGCACGTTAATGTATGGGCAGTGGCGCGTGATCCTGCTGTATGGAAGAACCCCTCAGAATTCAGGCCAGAGAGGTTCCTCGAGGAGGATGTTGATATGAAGGGACACGATTTCCGTCTCCTTCCCTTTGGTGCCGGAAGAAGAGTATGTCCCGGTGCCCAGCTAGGTATCAATCTGGTCACGTCCATGATCGCCCACCTCTTGCACCACTTCAACTGGGCTCCTCCGAATGGAATCAGCACGGAAGATATCGACATGGGAGAGAATCCCGGTCTCGTGACCTATATGCGGACGCCATTGGAGGCTGTTCCCACTCCTAGATTACCAGCCACTCTGTACAAGCGAATTGCTGCGGACATGTAAGATTTATGGGTTTTGCCTAAGCACTTGGTGACTTGAGATATGGGATTGAATCTAAAGTTCCTCCTTTGGATCTGTAAGAAAAAATATCCCTCAGTTTCTTGGTAGGACTTTTGATGCATTTGTTGTGTGCAATTTGATGTCTAGAGAAGTTTGTATTGGTAGGGAAAATGAAGCTTATTACTGTAATGTTCCCACTGCTAAATAACTGAGGATTTTGATGTTTTTTAAAATCAATTTAATACCATAGCATAAAAAATTGCAGTAGTAGTTATTTTTATGCATAATATTAATTCAATAGAATTAGTAGTAGTAGTATAAAATTAATATGATCGCGTAAGGTAGATATTTTAAGAGTAAAGGTCCTTTTTGGTCATTAACATATGTTGATTTTTTGATTTTGGTCTATAACATTATCTTTTGAATTATTTGGTCCTTAACAAATACTACAAATCGGTCACATTTGGTCCAAAATGGATGGAGCTGTTAAAAATTAACGGTCAACGAATTTTAAATCAATTTTGACCGGATTAAGAGTTTTAAAAATTAGAAATTTTTTTCTTTTTCAAATAAATTCTAATTTTTTTTGAAATTATTTTTATTAAAAAGAATTACTTAGTATCATTTAAAAACCCTAGAATAAGTTTACATTCTTATTATTCTTTTTTCATCTTCTTCATCGTTTCTTTTGGAGACAAAACCCTAGTTCTTGGAAGAACATCAAGTAACCTAAACTCGCCAACCATGGACCGTTCGAACTACAGCAGAGAGACCGGTGGGAGTGGCGGTGGACGTGACCTCCGATTCCGGTACGAATTTTGCCATTGCAAGAATCGGGCTTCACTCCGAATCGTCAACACCTATGGAAAACCAACAAGGGGGAAGCTATACTTTGTTTGTGAGAGAAAAGATTGCCAATTTTTCAAGTGGTGTGAGCCAATCGACGAAGACGACGCCGTGACTTCTTCAATGCCGCTGCCGGAGACCGAATGTGAGAGTTTTAGTTTGATTTTGTCATCAATCGAGGAGAATAATAGGGCAATAGAGAAATTACATAGTGTTGTGATGAATGGATTTTGTTTCTTTGTTGTGGTGTTTGTTTGAGAGATTTCGCCGGTGTGCAAAGTGAGAGAGATTGGGAGATGAACGCGATTTCGCGATTGAGAGAGATTGGGAGATTTCGCTATTTCATTTTCTTTTGTTATATCATTTTATGTTTAATTTAATTTTGTAATAGTTATTATTATTATTTACTTAAATTTTGTAATTTTTCAGATTTTGGTTAATTAGTTATTAGACATTAATTAAACATAATTAAAACTCTTAATCCGGTCAAAATTGATTTAAAATTCGTTGACCGTTAACTTTTAACAGCTCCGTCAATTTCGGACCAAATGTGACCGATTTTTATTTGTTAAGGACCAAATAATTCAAAAGATAATGTTATGGACCAAAATAAAAAAATTGCCATATATTAAGGACCAAAACGGGACTTTAGTCATATTTTAATAGGAGGCACAACTGTAATGGTAGATACTACAATCTTAAATTATTTTCTTTATTTTGTGAAAATAGCTTCGTTGCCATAAATACTAGAAGCACCAAATATCAGTATATTTGTTGTGATCAACTTTATTTCTATACCAAGAATACCTAGTCAATAAATTTCATATTTTTCAAAAAAGTAATTGTTAATTAAAATTTCTTATATTTTATATGAGTCTAGAATAATTTGGGTGCATTAAAGGTGTACGCATTTTAAGAGAAAAAATAACGAAAATAATTACCACAGTACATATCTTTATTATACAATAATAATGAAAGATAAAAATGACTCGTACACTTAATATGTGATTTTTTATTGTTCAAAATTTAAAAATGTAATTTTTCCATCTTCAGAGATTAAAAAATGCAAATCCTATTTTCCAAAATCTAATTACAAAGTTTACCTTAGAATTAATTATTTCTAAGTTAAGTCAGTCAATTGGCTTGTATTACTGTGTCCAAGCTTGTTTAATTTATACGAAGTGTAGTATATATTTTTAAAAATTGAAGTTAAAAAGCTGTGACAAAAGTCAAACAAATTGAAAATTAGTGTAATCATTATACTTTCAAACTAATCCCATTCTCCATAGAAAAAATTACTAATATAGAGTGTGGACTAAAATTATTGAATACTATCACTAGTTAGGTATCCAAAAAGAAAAAAAAAGATAGTACTATTCCTAATTTAGATCTATTAAAATTAAATTCATCAATCATTGTAAACGAAAAAAATGAGTTAAAGAACTACTACTAATATTATCCACATGTCATATTCTTCTAATTCACATTTATTCTACATTTAATTATTTGTAAATTATAATACTACTCCGTAATCCGTATCGAAGAAAAGGTCAAGACTTCCATATCCTAGTACGCGATGCTTTATCAGTTGTACATCCCAAAACTATTTTTTTTTCTTTCGACTTTGATTTTTCTTGTATAAAATATTTTGTCGAACTACTAAGGAATTGGAATATAGGATCTCATTTCCGGATCTGAACCGTCCAATCATTGGTTTTATCATTGATTTGATTTGTTCTTCTTCTTTTTTCCTTTTAATTCGGTGTTTTCTTTACTTGTTGCGAAGTTTTTTCCGATCCCAATTTTTACTGATGTGGTTCGATTAGGTTAAAGATTTATGGTGTAAATTAATATTTTTTTTCCTGTAGTGTAGTCGTAGTTTGAGTTATTTTTATACCTTTTAAATTTGGTTTATGGCGGAAGAAATCTGAGAGCGCCATGAGGAAGAAGCTCGATACTCGTTTCCCCGCTGTAAGTTCATCTTTTTCCAATTAATTCTCTCCACATTTCCAGCTTCTGTCTTTCTTTGTTTGAGAATTTTCAAGTGTAGCGTTTGTCAACTGTTCACGTAATTTTGGTTCGTGCAATCTCTCATTTGATATTTCAAATCCCCCTTTCAATTTTAGAGTTTTTCCTTGTTTGCGTACCAATTTTTGCACTAATACAGTATGTCTCTGTGTGTGTGTGTTTTAAGCCCTACTTTAGGTGGGATATGATAATGAATTTCAGGTCAGACAATTTGCCCTATCATTTGAAGTAGTTTAAGGGGGTGTTGGCAGAGTTTATTTTAGAGAGCTTATATGATGTTTTAAGAGCCTTATAAGATGGAGTATGTCTTAAGAGCTTACAAGTTATGAAAGTGGCTGGACAATTGGGCTTACTAGCTAAAGAGAGGATTATAAATTAGAGTTGAGAAAATTAAGAGAGAGATGAAATTGAAAGCGTGAATATTGAAAATAATAAATCACAGGTCTATTGTTTATGTGAAATTTTTGTTGCTTATAAGTTTATGTTTAAGTAAATTGGGGTTGAGGAAGTTCCAAAGTTACATTTTTGGGGCTTATTCTGAAGCTTATAAGCTGCTTGGGAGTTTATTTATCAAAAACTTTCAAGAGCTTATATCTAGATGGAAGATTAAGAAGGGATCAATTTCCTGAAGGCCCGTCTGTATGTAAGCGGTTCATTCAATACCCTCCCACCTGTCTCAGATGGGATCATATGACCTTACAAGCTGACCGACTGATAATTTTGACTGATTCTAGGAGTGTTTCACTGAAATCTGCCAAACTGGTTAATGAGCATAATCTGGATTGTTAGGAATTTTTTTTGTCATGTCTGGTTTGCTATGGAAGTTTGAGAACTAGGTGGCTTGGTGGTTGTTAGGTCCATACTTTGTATTTCTAGGATATACTGCTGTTCATGCCTAGAGCTGTATTAAATTGGCAAAAAACTTAAGAGACTTGCTATTTGCTAAGAGCCATAGCTTGGCACTTGATTCTTCAAGGTAGTGTATGCTCTTGTACATTGTCACTAACACATAATCTTCATATATTGTTGGTTCTCATAAATGATCGTATGCAATATTTCATTTGTGTAGTCTTAGAAAATAATCTCAATTACAGTAACTTACTAGCATGAAACTTTACATGCTATGCTTGATCATGACTTATTTATTATGTGTTGTCCTATTCTGGTCTAACTAATTTCTAGAGTTGCTTGATTTGGCGTTAGTAATTTCATGGCATATATGACAAATTAACATCTCCAAAGTTTTATTTATATTCTACAAAATTGTTTTTGTCAGGCTCGTATTAAAAAGATTATGCAAGCTGATGAGGATGTTGGGAAGATTGCAATGGCAGTACCTGTTTTAGTCTGTAAGTATTGATATATTGTTGTACTATCATCTTACACATAATTGCTGAAACCTAATCTGTGTGTTCTGTGCCATACTGCTGCAGCCAAAGCTTTGGAGTTATTTCTGCAAGATCTTTGTGACCGAACATATGATATAACTGTGCAGAGAGGGGCAAAGACTGTTAGTTCACTGCATTTGTGAGTGAAGTTTTGATTATTTATCAATATTACCTATTTAACTTAATTCCTTGATTGCTCGCTCTATACATATATTGACCTTGCATGCTGTTATAGCTCTAAACTTCTAGGAAATGTGGTGGACTTAAAAAGCTGCTTAATGGCAATTAAGAGACGTTTACATGCTTTTAAAACTGTTGTTTGGGACAAGTTTCTGCTTGGAATTGTTCTTTAGTGTAACTTGGTTTATTGCAAATAATAATCATTTTGTGCTCCATTATTGTTGTCTCTTTATCTGGCCAAAGTAGGCATTGTAACGATATGCCACATCGCCACTTACTTCATTCCACTTTTGACTTTATCAGCAGTCTGCTGGCATGACAAATTACTAAATGGATTCAGAATGCATTTATTTGTGCAAGAAGGTTGCTGATTTCACCATTTCAAAGATTTACATAAATTGCTTCTACTATCTTAAAGCAATTTTGCTTATGCTGATCATTACTTTAATTGTAGTTGTTCGTTTTGGCAGCTACTTCTCCTACATCATTTACATTTATATCTTGTTATCTGTTATTAGGGTTTTGAAAGGGGATGCCTTTCAGTCCATGGATTAAAAATGGACCTCATGAAAGTTGTTGTTCAAAGCTTATTTATCGAAGTCATAGTACTACTTTTTATGCATTTTTTCTCATTTGTATGTTTGGTGTTAAAATTCTAATCAAAGAAGAACTTACAAATTCCGTTATTTGCATAATTTCAAAAAATACTTGATGTGCCATATGTACTGTGTTAGTCTTGTCGCATCTTTTAGTCAGTTTCTTGAGAACAAAATTGCATGGATAAGTTGAACTTGGTCCTAGCTGGAAAAAACTTTAGATAAGAAAAGCATGGGCATAGCCTAGTTGTGAGTCAGCTTTGTACATAGTTGGGGGGGAAGCCAGGGAACTTGCTATTTTGCAGAGTGTTTTCCATTTTATTTGTGCATCAGAACTATAAAAATTAGCCATGTTTAGAAACCTACAGTTGACTGCATTTCCTAATTTGTCTCTACATATGCAGAAAGCACTGTGTGCACAGTTATAATGTGTTTGATTTCCTGAGGGAAGTTGTTAGCAAGGTTCCTGACTATGGTAGTTCTGATGCCACTGCTGCTGCTGATACATCAAAAAGAAGGTGCTAGTTTTTCTGGTTCTTGGCTGTATCCAATTTTTACCAACAAATATTTATGAAATTTGTTTACTTTATTGCCAGAAAGGTTGCAGCAAATGAATTGAATGAGAGTGATGAAGAGTCAAAAGGAAGCAATATGGTATGATGTGCTTCCTTGAGATACAATACCGCTTGCTTTGCAACTGTAATTTCTTATAGCATGATGTGAAATCTATTAACTAAAATAATTCTTTTCGTGAAACTTCATGATTAACAGCCGCAAGAAACTCCCCGCGGGACTAGCACTGGCAGGGGAAGAGGAAGGGGAAGAGGACGAGGACGGGGACGTGCCAGCAAAACTGCAGAGAGAGAAATCCCTCGACACGAGAATGAGCCTAGCTCAAATATTCCTCACCAAAGCATCAAACATGAATCAAGCCCTGGGAGGCAAATGGACATCAATCCCAAGAGCGAACCTCTGAATGAAGATGTCAAAGTGCCAGAAGGTGGCCCGGACTCCAGGAACTTCGACCTCAATGCTGGAGTCGATGAAAGCTCAGATAAACCGGCTTCAACAGCTGTAGTAGCCACTACATCATCAACAGGTCCATCTGATGTAAAAGTCGAAGAGCATCCCGGGCTTTCTGAAGCGGATAGGATGGCTATCGACCCCATCCACCTCACGCAATTTAGTTCGAGGCTGGACGAAGAAGATGAAGATTACGATGAAGAAGGTTAGAGTAGATAAGGAAAGTGCTAATCTTCTTTGGGTTTAGGATAGGTGATTGTAAACATAGGATGAAGATGGCATGTAGGATATACATTTGATTTGCTTTCTCTTAACTAGTTTTCTTCTCTGTTTCATTTTCAGTTGTCTTATTACAGTTTTAATTGGCTGTATTTACAATTTCAGTAGAAAGTGAATTCTTGGATAAAATCTTGATCTTAACATAGCTCAGTAGGAAACCAATAAAATCCTAGTTAATATCCAGTTTAACATAGAGTGGATAACAAAATGTGAAAATACAAAATCAGTTCAATTGGTCCCTCTTCACAAGATCTTTAAATTATTCTTCATTAACCAGAATTTTGAAAGCAATCAAATTGGCGCAGGGATGCGTTTGTACAGAATGTCAGGTAATCTAGGAGTAGCAACAACCTCCAATGGAGTCTTCATGTAGGTAACAATCCCAGGATTCTCTCTCATGTCAATCTCTGCCTTACTCTCCCACTCGAAATGGTGCACCAGATGCCCTACCATGGATGCCACCAAGAAGATCCCGAGCTGCGCTCCGGGGCACACTCTCCTCCCCGCCCCAAACGGGAGTAGACGAAAGTCATGCCCCTTCATATCAACATCGCTCTCCAAGAACCTCTCCGGCCTAAATTCCAACGGGTTCTCCCACACCTCTGGGTCCCGTGCCACGGCCCAGACATTCACATGCACGACCGTCCCCTTAGGGATGTCGTACCCGCCTACCCTGACATGGGCCCCAGCCCTGTGGGGTAGCATCAGAGGCGTTGGGGGATGCAGCCTCAACGCCTCCTTCACCACACACTGCAAGTAAGGGAGCCTCGAAAAGTCCTCCTCGCTCATCACGCGCTCACCCCCCACCACGCGGTCCAGCTCCTCCCGGGCCTTCGCCAGGACCCTCGGGTTCCGGACCAGCTCCGCCATGGCCCACTCCACCGAAATGGCAATCGCGTCCTTCCCCGCGGTGATCATGTCCCAGAGGAGCACCACGATGGTGTCGTCGCTCAAGTCGTATTTATCTTTGAGGGCGACCAGGGCGTCGCAGAAGTGCTGCTGGGTGGCCCCGCCGGTGGTTTGGCGGGCCCGGGCGTGCTCCTCCATGATCTCGTGCGTGAAGCGGTCGCGGCGCGCCTCGTTTTTGGCGAAGGCTTTCTCGTTGAGAGGGAACATCCAACGGAGCCAGGGGATGTGCTCGAGGGTGTCTAAGGGAGCCACGATTTTCATGCCTTCGGAGAAGATGGACCGGAGTTCCTCACCTTGCTTGTCTATTACTCCTTGAGAGTTAATGAAGCGTTTCCCATATGCAAGTCGAGTGATGTTGTTGAACGCAACTGCTCCCAAATACTTCCTTAGTGGCAATGCCTCCCCTGCACGGGCGGACGCAGAAAATTAGTTTTCGGGAGCTAAAATTGAATTTTTCCAACGACGAGAGGTGCCAAAAAAAAATACTCCATCTGTCCACGATTTAAAGTTCTTTAATCATGCAGTGATTGTATTTTGCCTACAAATCATAATCATACAGAGGTAATGCTTACAAATAATAATCATAGGTCATTCATGATACAGATACTTCTAATTAGCTACGAGTATAAATTTACCCTATTTTGTCAAAATTTTATTTTGTTATATTTTCACATGTATCTATTTCTTTTCATATACGCTTAAAAAATTTTAAGACATAATTTTTTATAAGATTTTTAAAATTTTTAAATGTTTGAGCACTACACATTCTCTTAGACAATGCTAAGATGCGGAAAAAAAGAAGAAGACAGTGCTAAGATGATATTTCAATTTTTAATTACCCTACCTATGAGTAAGATGGCATTTACATAATTGACTGTTTTTATTTTTTTACCAATTCGATATAAAGCAAGTAAAATTAATTAACTCAAATAATATAATTTAACAAACGTCTTGATTAATTTTTCAAAAATAAATATGATGATGATGATGATACCTTGAGCAGTGCAGTCGTTGTAAATGGAGTGAACCATGGCGGTGACTTCATCCTCACGAATGGGCCTCAAAGCCTCGAGCCTCTTTGGCGAAAAAAGCTCAACCATGCACACTTTCCTCACCTTCACGTAGTGGGCCCCGTAGTCGGCCCATATCAGATCCTGCCCGTCCCGGCTGAACAGGGCCGTGGACCGGTCCCGGAACCGGTCCGCTAGGTGTTGGTCCTTCTCCTTCAGGACCTCCCTCGCTAGCTCGTGGTTCGACACTACCACGTTAAGTGTCGACCCCATCCACACCGAGATTATGGGCCCGTACGTCTCTGCCCACTCCGCGAACCGCCTGAACCGGACCGTGCCATTCACCTCGTAGAGGTTCCCCACCACGGGTAATGGCTTTGGGCCCGGTGGGAGGCGGTAGCGGAGGTGGTAGTAGAGGTGCTGGAGGAGGACGAGGATCGGAAGGACGAGGATGAGGACGAGGACGAGGAGGAGAGGGGCCATTGGGAGGTTGGTAGTGGAGTCTTTGTTAGGTGAATTGTCATAGGATTATATAATGAGGGTATAAAGTTAAAATTAATTATTTTGTTTAGTCAATATGCATTAGCTCAAGCCTCATAGGATGAATATTCATCATGAACTGTCTACTTATTTTGAATTACTATTTTATAGTAGGAGGCTATGAGCATTTTGATAAGAATTTCAATATTTTTACCTCTTTATCTAATTTTGTTGCATTGAATTTGTTAAATACAAGATCTTGGGAAGGACATAAAAATCTAGTATCTTATTGTTGTTTCCAACTTTCGACACTTCCTCACGATCGAGAATGGTGGGGTTGATCATATTTTTATTACTCCATAGCTCTCCAAAACACATGGTGTGTCATTAATGATGTTGGAAAATTTTTTATTATATAATATTATAATATCTGTGCTATATAAAGTAGCGCAATATTATACTCCCTCCGTTCCATAGTGATGGAGATAAAACTTTTCGGTACGAAGATTAAGAAAAATTGTGTTAGGTGAGTTAAGTAAAGAGAGAATAAAGTGGAAAATGAAAAAGGTAGAGAGATGAAGATAGAAAAAAATAAGAGAGAAAAAAGTAGGTGTGGAAAAATGTGTTGACTTTTACTAAAAAGGAAAATGACTCTATTACTATGGAACGGATGGAAATGGAAAAACGCCCCTATTACTATGGAACGGAGGGAGTACTATATTTTTTTTTCGTGTCGTGCATGGGTGGAGCCAGGAATTTGTAGGGACGGGAGCAAATTTATCAATTAAGATAATTTAAAAACTTGAGGAGGGGCATTTACTGAAAATTAAAAGAAATAAATTATATGAAAGATAATATTTATATACGGGAGAAAATATAAGGTGGGGAAAATGCCCCTCCTTAAGCATGCATAGATCCGCCCCTGGTGTCGCGTACGTAATATTAGAGTGGGGAGTCAAGTCTATCCTACATCTCACAATTGATATATACTTGATGGAATAGTAATAAAATGCAAACTCACATAATGTACAAACTTTAAACTATGATCTAGATCATTAAAAAATATCAACAGATGACAAAATAGTAGCAACAGAAAATGTGAACACAATATTAACACAACATCAGCCGTTGACATAGTGTTGACATTCTGTTGCTGCAGTTTTGTCATCTGTTAACATTTTCTAACAGTCTGAATCATAAGTTTGAAGTTTATACAATATTTAGAGTTTGCATTTGATTACATTCCTTCTTCGACGTGTGTTTGATCAATATTAGCATCTGCATCTAACTAAATGCAAATTTTGATCCATCAATATTTAGTTCTGGCACATTCAACTCACTCACATTCCGTTGGTAGTTCGATTGATAATTTGCCGATAAACGAATAACAGTCCGTCGGTAAAGTCCGCCTTTAATTTTTTTAGGCAATCCAATCATGATCTAAATAGAGTTGACATATAGATTCATTCTATTTTTTTTTTCCAATTTCAGATCCGATCCGATTCTGTTGGATCTCATAAAATGAGACCCATCTTAATTATATAAACTTTTTTTCTAAGTGTTATAATAAATTAAGATCCATAACAACTATTTTCAGTGTCTACAATCATAAATAAATTTTTACAACATACAAGACATAGATAAGTTCATCTAATGGGACTTCGATTTATGGCTGTTAAGGAGCCGAGCCAAATACTAGCAAGCTCGAGCTCTGCTCATTTGATATTCGTATAAATAGTGCTCGTGCTTGAGCTTTTGAAAGGCTAAAAAAAGACTCGAAAAGTACTCAAAACGTGATCTTAATCAACAAGTTATCCGAACTTAATTAATTGAAAGTTCACGCAAGTATTGGCTAAATTGAAGACTTGCGAATGTGTTTGCAATTGCGACCAAACAAATTTGAATATGTTCGCGAGTCTAACTAATCGTGTACCATCCATTTTTAGCCCAGTTCAATAAAATCATCGAGCTCGAGCCCATGAGCTCGTTAATACCGAATTTCCAAGCAACCATTTTCCAAGACGAGCCTCGAATATCTGATGAGTAGCTCTATAATTATTTAAATCTTCTTAATTCTTTTAAATTAAATGTTGGTAGATAAAAATAATCAAATGAGGCCTGCATGGTTTAATATTCTGAGATCTAGACGGTGGGTTTTATTTATTCAATTCGTTATCAGTCTTCTTTCTTATTTTATTTTCTTGCTATCACTCTAATGATTTGATTATTTGATCGTGTAAAGGATTTCTGTTTTTTATTCATACCGCTATAATCTCTAATGATTTGATTCTGGTGTAAATAGTTTATACCCTCTTTTAATATTGACTTCCAACTTTTGATCAAAAGAAAAGGCACTCGATCTTTCATATGAATGAATGAATGGCCGCAATAATGGAAGTAAATGCGTTTAGTATGAAGTCGTTGATGTCACACTTTTATTTTATTTACTTCTGAAAGCGAAAAATGATATAATAAATAAAATAATAAATTTGAGTTAGTGTATTAATTCACGGAGAGGTACTGCTTTACACAACAAAGAATAACTTCCAATATTTAATTTGTCACGCTTAAAATGGAGTACAAGAATATGTATTTCACTTTATATAGGTGATAGTACAAGTTTGTGAGTAAAAGTAATTGTTTTTCTTTGACTAATGTTTTTTGCCGTGTACGCATCTTAAACTATTGGAATTATTTTGCAAACCATTCTCCATAAATAGCCATCTCAAACTATTGGGATTATTTTACAACCTACTCTCCATAAAAGGCCAATTTATTTCAGTTCTTTATCTCCCAAATTGGATGGTGACAGTCAGCACACTAGTTAGTGTTTATAAGTTCTTATTGATTACTATTAGTGATTACTTTATTTATCTCCATTCCTATTTTACTATTGTGTTCATCCTTGGTCGTGACGTGTCGTATCGTATCTGTTTCTGTCTATATAACTCATTCGAGCTGATCAAATTCTATTCGGGTAACATTCATATTTGGCTCTACCGTCATGGGTTGTTATCATTTCAATCTGATAATGACCTAATACGCACAAATTCTTCAGCCTAGTTAACATTGAACTTGGTCAAATTCAATTCTAAAAATTGATAACGAGGTGACAGCCAAGCCAAGTCTTGGTGCAAAAACTAAGACAGTGATAATATATGTTGTAAGATAGCATCACAACATATGGTTGAGAATGGCAAAATGTGTAGGGATAGTTTCGCCAATGGAATTCATCATACAAGAGAGTTATTGTGATAATCGTCTTGGTTCATGCAAATCGCAAAAAACAATGTTATAAATTGAGTTTTAGTGGTTCATGGAATGTCGGAGATTTGGCAGACCGGTGGCAAGTTATTCCACGAGCACGAAGTAAAGCCCCGAGTTGAAGCAGAAGCAGAAGTGTCCCCCAGAAGAGCTGCGATAGAATCAGTTGTCGAGCCCCTCTGCTTCAAAGCCGGTCCACTCTGCTCGACCCAGCATGATCCAAGCATAGCATCCGGTCTCGAATAGTCCACTTTGCTTTCACCATCCAGGATCCAACTTGGATCGAACACTTCTGACTTCACATGGTGCACTACACAAAAAGAGATTAAACAATTTATGATGCATTTATAGTTGACAACAATAGCGTCCATGACTGAATATGATACCAGGACGAGTCTAGAAGGGCAGGACACAAAATAATCATAGTCGAAAAACTTTAAGAGTCGACTTAAGAAACTTTAAGCGTCGGAGCTAGCAATTTGATGAAGTGCAAGTTAATCCGAATTGGTCACATATAGATGTCATGTTAAGGCTAATTTCTACTACTTTTGACTGCAACAAATTGAAACAAACGCATCAAGCAATAGCATCCAGGACTGAATCATGATACTGAGACGCGTCTAAAAGGGCAGAACCTAAGAGAATCTATTTATGACAAACTTAAAAGAGTTGATTTAAGAAATCAAACTGGTCACAAGTTGGATATGTATCAAGTTTCTACAGCTAATATCATACAAGTTTGACTGAAATTAATTTACTTGAATGCATCCGAGTTTTCCATAAATAATCAATATAGAGTTACTTCAATAGAGAAACAGCAGCTACTTACTAGTCACATCGTCTTCCAATGATCTTTCAGTGGTAGGAGTGTACCTGTTTAAAAGGGGAGTAAGTGACATCTGACATAAAAGGAGTGTCTGGATTGACATCAGACGAAAACAGTTTCTTGGTGTGGTCAGTGTCATAAGGGTAGCATAGACCAAAGGACTGAAATGATTTGTTGACACAACTATCAGTTTGAGTCCTGCTAAACATAGGTGCCTCATTAACACCACCACTTCCATAGTCTGACATAGGCTCATCTGGTTCTCGAGCCTGTCCAGAGACTCCTATTGTTTGAGGGATAAAACCATAAGAGTGAGGAGAAGCAAAACCGTTACCCATTGATACGCTGCCAGGAATACCTGGAATTGCTGGTGCATATCTTAAATTGTTTAAACTATCAAACATGATATTAGGTGCCCAGTAACCATTACTTTGCAAAATATCACATGCTTTATCTCCATCATATATCCTGGGCGAACTATGTTGTTGCTGATTCTCTGGTAGCGATTGTAGGCATAAATCAGGAGGATAAAGGGATAAACCGGCCCGTTGACGCCTTTTTATTCGAGTATTCCAATAGTTCTTTATCTCATTGTCTGTCCTCCCTGGCAACTGAAATTAGAGGAGAAAAAGTAAAGATCCCAGGAAAGAATTAAAAAATTATTGGAACCTCAAAGCACATTACATCTGAACGTGCAAAGGCCCATTATATAAAAAAAACAGAGGATGATATGCAATTCCTTAAGTTATCTTAACCTACCAAGTACGAAATACATTCTTCTCTTTTCGTTTTTCCTTCTTTAACCCATAAAAACTATCTGCATACAGCAGTTCTATGGCAGCCATGCATCGCTATGTTAATTACTTAATTCTATAATCAGAATGCCATAGAGTTACCATCTTCATATCTACTACCATCGAGGGCAATTATTCATTTCATGATACTTGGAAAAATTCATCAAAAAATAATTACAGTGTTTTAGCTTTATCTGTCTTTTCACCAGAGAGATGTCAAGTGGAAAAGTGTGTATTAGATGGTGACCTGTCTTTTAAATGAAGGGCAATATAAACACCAACTACAAGCCCAAAAATACATGCTAATGGGAACTAACCCACCATTTTTCACATAGACTAGCTCCCGATGCTTAAGTTATAACTCTTTAAAAGGCCAGCAGAAATTTTGATCTCACACTATATGTATGCGTTTACATGCTAGGAGTCTCAAAACAGAGCACATATCAGCTATTTGATGCAACCATCATATAAGAACAACAAACTACAACAGTTCATATAAGAACAACAAACTACAACAGTTCAATCTTCAAAAAAACACCATGGGAGTCTTTCCAATATGTTTTACTATCCAATCAAATATATTAAGGTTCTAGATAACGGCAGAAATATCCACAAAGTAGTTAAAGTGAAGCTTGAAGCTTACGTGTGCTGCCATTCGCGCCCATTTGTTCCCCATTTTGGCATGAAGCTCGATTATAATCCGCTCTTCTTCTGATGTAAATGCTCCTTTTTTCAGGTTAGGTCTCAAGTGATTAGCCCACCTCAACCGGCAGCTTTTACCACAACGTGCAAGCCCAGTATGCTTCTGAACTGCATTCCAATTTCCTTCTCCATGCTTCTTCACGTACTCGACTAAAATCGCATCCTCAGCCGCTGTCCACGGCCCTTTCTTCAGAACAATGCCCCCACTAGAGCTTCCACCAAAATTATCGCCATCGTTACTCAGAGGTGAATCAGCAGAGAGCACGCCATCTTCACTCTCAGCAGTACTGCTGTGGCCCATTTGCTCAAGCACATCTAACAGACCTTATAATCCACAAAGCAGCTATAAAATCGAAGAAATCAACAAATCAAACTATTGATACAATATGCAGAAAAATGTTGAGTTATTAAATACATCCATGGCTACTAATACTATATAGCATGTGTAATTCACATTTATACCATGGAAATGAAAAGTAATAACACAACATAAATAGATGTTGACAGATTCATATCGCCGCCCAGAAACTCAAAACACCCAACATCAAAACTAAATGAATCAACTACTCTAAATTAATGCGAGATCAACATTCAATTAATGAACACACGACACAGCTAATCGGAAATAATCACTTTTTTAAAATAAATAAACATATAGCTGTAGTATATTTAATCTAACCATTACTACCAACGCAACAGTATTAACCAAATAAGGAAACAACAACGATGATCCGTAGTTCATTTATTGAAGCTAATAAATGCATGCAAAATTCACATGTTGACCTAATAATTCCAAACATTTAGAATTCCAATTCCAGATTTGTTACTAATTCTCAGCTTCTTCAAATTCGTAATTGTGGTGGATGATAAAATCGAATAGCGCGGATCAAGGTAGGGAATTGAGCAGAGGAATTACTTGATTGCGGGAGGATTGAGGCGAGAAAGGAAAGAGAGGGGGGAATTAGGGAATGGTAGAAGTAGAAATGGAGGAAAAAGTGGAATAGTAAGAGGAAGCAGGAGCTATATATAGAAGTGTATGTATTCACATAGTATGTGTGTGAAAAAAATAGTTGGCGAATTATCTGAAAATGGAAGCAGAGTACAGCTCGCAATCTTCGTTTAAGGGAGTCGTACTCTCCCTCTACTATTGCCTAATTTAGGAATGCACTATTTCACTTTACATTATTACTTTTCATTATACTCCCTCGCGTTTCTCGTGTAAAATTAAATTTTAGTAATTCAACAAAATTAATTAAATATAAAGTAGGTTTAGTTGATGTAGAAAGAGAGTAAATGAATTGTTTTTTATCATAAAAAACATCAGACAAAAAATAAAATGATAGTAGTACTAATGAAATGAGAGTAGAAATTGTCAGATTCAGATAAGGTCTACAAGTAATGTTACATTACATGTCTACAACATGGTTTTGGGAATCATCTAAAAATTTCATTTTATAAAAATAAAATAATTAACAAAAATTATAACTTTGCGTTTAATATTCTGTCATTGTTTTTCAGAAAGAAAATTAGAATTTTGCGATTCAATATATTTAAGAAAATTTATAAATACCAAAATGTCAATACTTTTCAAAACAGCACACATGAGTAAATTAATAGAATAAATATCTTTTTCATAATTCGCTCAAAAATTAATTGAATGTTATGTTTAATGAAATTCAAATAAGATTCGTTTTGCACGATATATGGCATAAGGATTAAGCAATAAATTGGAATATAAAAAAAACATGGCATATAGACTTTCCTATAACTATAAAATAAAATAGAATTTAAATAGTTTTATAGTATTCGATCCCTGTAACTACGGAATCATAATAATCCGAAATATGGGGCTTACCAGATATTTATATGAAGAAAGGAACAAGTGCGATCAATAATATGTCTGTCACTGTGATGTTATTTAATCTAATTATATTTTAGTACATTATTGTAAGCGTTGGACGTATTGAATATGATTGCAATGGATTATGTGATCCTATAACCATGGTAGCATAAAAACACTTTTGATAATAGTAATTAAATATAAAAAAAGTTCTTGGTTTTTTCGTTTGCAATTAAATACGATGCAACTAGAAAAACAATTTTAGTATTGATGTAAAACTAATTTTCTAATTCAACCACCAATATTATTTTAATTTGTACGATACTAAACCGAGTGCAATATTTTAAAATAAGAAAAACTAAACCAATTACGCATATCCATTAAATCGACCACTTGAACCAGGAAAATAAGATACGACCAATTTCCAATTTTCCTTTTACAATACATAAATTGGTTAATGTACAGCCCGTATAATATTCTAAATTTCTAATAATGTACTTATCAAAATAAAATCGCAAAAGGTACGAAAGTAATTAAAATTGTAATATTAATTTCAACTAATAAAATTAATTTAGTTAAGAAAATTTGTATAAATGTAATGACCATAAAAACTTTGTTAAAGGATATAAATCACGATTAAATTTCATTATCATAAAATCACAAGTACAGTGTTTACAAACAAATAAAGAATGAAAATCGATAATTTCCAACTCCATGGAATTAGTGTCGAGCAATTGAAGAAATCTTCTCCCAGATAACAGACACTAGCCCATTCCCAGAGTGGGCTCGCGCTACACAGAGAGGGCAAATTTTCACGGTGTTGAATTATCGAGGCGTTGCAATTCTCAGAGTGGAATAAATCCAGGTGACAAATTTTAAATTAACATTTTTGCATTTCACTACGTGTTGATTGAATGCTCAAGGGAAATGCTTTAACCTATCCTGCACAAATTTGCGTTTCCAATTTCATAGAAAGATAAATTATAGCACATTTTGGGCGTTTGAGGGTTTCTGATCCGTCAATGATACGATAATTCATCTTGTACCAACAGAAATTAATGCCTCTTAGTTACTGTGCAATAGTCTGTAATGAGCTCTGGCGATTAATCGAAGGGGCGATTTGAATTTAGTCAATTTTATATGTGGAAACTTTGTTGAGCATGGATATTTGAAATTGATGGGCGAATTTATCTCTCATTGCGGCATGTTCAGATTCATATGACTGAAAGAGTGAATTGAAGTTTATTATATGTCAAGTGGTTAAACCAGTCATAATATTTAGTCTTCACTTTGCTTGCAGTTCGACAGTATTTTCTTCTGTGTCTCTTAACATGGAGCCTGGAGGTAGTGCTTTTTTGTTGAGCACATACAGAGGAAGGAACTAACAATTGTTATGGTTGAAATTAGTTGCGTTACCTTGGGCCTTTGATCACCCCCTTCCGCTCCCACCACGGGTCAGCGTACAGATAAACTAACAAGCGTTTGAAATTTCTGCTGGTATAATTTGTTTGATGAGATGGGTAATGAAGTTGTGTAGGTAGATATGGAGAAAAAGAAAAAAAGTAGGGGAGCTCCAACCCAACATGGAGATGATGAGGCTGAAAGTTTAAATGGAATTTCTACCAGTGAAGCTGATGCTGGCAATAAGAAACCGTATGTTAATATGGAGTTTGAATCTCAAGAAGCTGCAAGGGAGTTTTATGATTCGTATGCCAGGCGAGTGGGCTTTAGCACTCATGTTGGTCAATATACCCGTAATAAGCCTGACGGTCCGATTGTTTCTTGGGAATTTTTCTGCTCCAGCGAGATTTTCAAGAGAAAGAATGTTGAAAGCTGCAATGCCATGCTTCAAATAGAGAGTAAAGATCCTGACACTTGGGTTGTGACAAAGTTTGTTGAGGATCATAATCATTCTATTTTGAGCCCCGGCAAGGTGCATTCCCATAGACCGCACAGGCATTTTGCTGGAACAACAAAGAATGGCGTACCTGAGACATCTGATAACCAAAACGATGTTATGGTGTCTGTGGATGGAAACCATGTATTTTATGATTCCAATCTTGTCATGAGGAACACATCACCTTTAGGGGCTAATCCTGTTGCAAAGAATATGTCTCCTGCAGAAACAATCTCGGCTGGTCGTACTGCACCCTGTGTAGAAACACACCGGACCACTATGAGCTCTGTTCCAGTGATGCCACTGCAGTATGTTCAACCTTCTAGTCGAAGAAGATCTCTAGGAAGAGATGCTCACGACCTTCTCACTTATTTCAGGAAAATGCAGGCTGAAAATCCTGGATTTTTTTATGCTATACAGCTTGATGACGACAATCGCTTGAGCAATGTTTTCTGGGCTGATGCTAGATCAAGGTCAGCTTATAGTCACTTTGGTGATGCAGTTACTTTTGACACAATGTATAGACCTAACCAGTTTCAGGTCCCGTTTGCTCCTTTCACTGGAGTAAATAATCATGGACAAATGGTTTTATTCGGCTGTGCTCTTCTATTCGATGAATCAGAAGCTTCGTTTGCTTGGGTGTTCAAAACTTGGCTGTCAGCTATGAACAACCGGCCTCCTGTTTCCATAAAAACTGACCAAGATAGGGCCATCAAGGTAGCGGTGAATCAGGTATTCCCAGAAGCTCGTCATTGCATTTGCAAGTGGCATATCTTAAGAGAAGGCCAAGAAAGATTGGCTCACATATACCTTGCTCGTCCTTCTTTTTATGGAGAGCTTTATAGCTGCATCAACTTTTCTGAGACGGTTGAGGATTTTGAATCTTCGTGGAGTTCTATACTTGAAAAGTATGATATCCAGAAAAATGAGTGGCTTCAAGCCGTATATAAAGCTAGGAAACAGTGGGCTCCTGTTTATTTTCGTGACACCTTTTTCGCTGCACTTTCATCAAACCATGGTGTAAGCTCCTTCTTTGATGGTTATGTGAACCAGCAGACGACAATACCCATGTTCTTCAAGCAGTACGAACGTGCTTTGGAGAATCTTTTAGAAAGGGAAATAGAAGCAGATTACTACACAATTAGTACAACTCCTGTACTGAAGACACCATCTCCAATGGAACAGCAGGCAGCTAATTTATATACAAAAAAGGTTTTTGAAAAGTTTCAAGAAGAACTAGTAGAAACTTTTGTACACACTGCCAATAAGATTGATGGTGATGGTGCAATAAGTAAATTTAGGGTGGCTAAGTATGAGCATGATTACAAGGCTTACAGCGTCATATTAGATGTTGCAGAAATGAATGCAAGTTGCAGTTGCCAGATGTTTGAGTATTCGGGGGTTCTATGTAGACACATATTAACTGTCTTTACTGTCACAAATGTTCTCACGGTTCCGTCTCAGTACATATTAAAGAGGTGGACTCAGGATGCAAGAGCTGGTTTGTTGGACGAGCAAGATACGGGTGTCTGTGTGGAATCACTCACAGTTCGTTTGAATAATCTTTGTCGACAAGCACTAAAGTTTGCTGAGGAAGGAGCCATTGCTGCAGAGACCTACAGTGCAGCTGTTGAGGCATTACAAGAAGGCGTCAGGAAGATTGCCCTGGTGAAAAAAATTGTAGCAAAAAACAAGCCTGCTACATATCAGAGCAGTGGAAATTCCCAGGATACTGGTAACAAGAAAGCTTCCGTAACGACTCCTGATATGATCCCATCATTATGGCCCTGGCAGGATGCTTTGCCTACTCGCTTTAATCTTAATGATGCTGGAGTCCAAGCTGCTGATTTGGGCCAGCCAACTTTGGCCCCTTTGGCTATAAATCGTGATGGTGTGCTTGCTGATAACACAGTATGGAATATTATTTGTTTTTAGATTTATCAGTTTTATCTGGGGGTATCTTATGTGTTTTTTCTTATTATTTCTGCATTGTAGGTGGTGCTCACTTGTTTTAAGTCCATGACGTGGGTTATTGAGAACAAGACCACAACAAATAAAGTGGCTCTTATCAATTTGAAGGTGTGCATTGCTTTGTTAAATATATTCATTTTCCACTTTTTCATCATTTCTGGTCATGAGCTTTCAGGTAGCTCCGTTTCTTTGTTTTCATCTCATAATACTACCTTATAATAACTTTGCCAAGTGCATTTCTCTTATATCTACATATTTTTTGCCCAAGGCAGCTCCAGGATTATGGCAAGGCTCCCTCAGGAGAAACTGAGGTGCAGTTTAGACTTACAAGAACCACGCTGGAGCCAATGTTGAAATCCATGGCTTACATAAGTCAGCAGCTCTCAGCACCAGCTAACAAGGTTGCTGTCATCAATCTAAAGGTGTTTTCTTCTGTCTGGGATCCACTTCTATCAGTCAAAAGTATTATGTGAAGCAATGGTTTCATTTTTCTGATCTTGTGCGGCTCTACTTTACCACTACTCTCCACTTTTCGTACTCTCTTTGATACCACAAACAGGAGAATTATATTTTTTCCACTTCCACAGTGGGATTTATCTCTTCATCCTCCCCATATGCATGAACAGTATCCCACTTATCCTCCCCCTATCCCCCTAACACCCCCTAGCACATAAAACCAATAAAAAGGAATCTGTTATGGTTGCAAGTGTTACTTCAGCTGTGTTAATCAGACGGTCCTAGTTAAATCCTATTTTTGCCTTCCAGCTCCAGGATGCCTCCACAACTGGAGAAGCAGAGGTCAAATTTCAAGTTTCAAAAGATACTCTTGGTTCAATGTTAAGATCAATGGCTTATATCAGACAGCAACTATG
Organism: Salvia hispanica; assembly: GCF_023119035.1. Lineage (NCBI taxonomy): Eukaryota > Viridiplantae > Streptophyta > Magnoliopsida > Lamiales > Lamiaceae > Salvia > Salvia hispanica. The sequence goes on along the minus strand of NC_062967.1, from coordinate 4,886,192 downwards.
ACAAGTAAGCCTCTCACTCTCTCATGCATATATGGGCACGCGACAGTACATCTAAATGCACATCCACACCCCTTTCTCTCATTCAATATCCACACCTTACTTTGAAGCATGTTGAAATAAAGTTGAACTGTCTAATATAATGATAAATAAAATGATAGGAGTAAAGGCCGTCTCATTCTCTATCATAAAACTATTGCAGTTCTGGTCCCCGTCAAGCATCCTCAACCCATTGGTTGTTTCCAAACTTCATTTTATTGCATTTTTGTTAGATTAACCAAATTCTTGGGGTCTGTTTGGTTCGACCATTAATGAGATCATGCACACTCCTATGGCATTCCAAATTTAATCATTTCTTGAACATTAGGTGAAAAGTGGCATTTTATATATTTAGAGGGTATTGTTTAAACATCATAAACTTACCGAAATTTGCAATTACAGCACAACTTTTTTAAACACTGCATGTGCAGCCCCCCCTTTTTTTTGCAGTTAACACATCTCTCCAGTTTTTTTCAGCATAACAATATTCTTTTTAGCATGTGTACTTAATCTTATTTGATGTTGAACCTTCAATTTACTTTAGACACATTTTGTGAGGAACTACTCTCTGTCATAATTTGATCGATGAATTCTGTACCATACAGCATGCAGTGTGATCATAAAGGCCATTTGAACTTGTCCGAGTTAGAATGCATAAATGTACATGTAGCAGCCAACAAAAGGTTTGTTCACTAATCTTGATGACCTTTTCCAGATATCGTTGTTGGATGACCACTATTTACTCTAGTTACCACTACTACTTATTTTCCGTTTCTTCTCTAAACACAATCTGTAGATCACTTTTTCATCTTCCTCATAAGCAGTATCATAGGTTTAGGTTTACTATATTATGTGACTCATTCTTGTATAAGCTACACAGCTTCTGGTAGCCTCATTTTGTTTGTAGATATGAGCGAGATCACACAATCACTATTCTTAAGCTTGATACTCCAATGCCAATTGTAGAACGAATGTAGTGGACACAGTAGGAAATAATTTCATAATTATATTCTATATTCATTTGTTGCAACTGATTTTACGTAGTAGTGGTTGCTCTAAGCTTTTGACAACCAATAAGTATTCTCCTCGTCTATTATTACGTTCTGTCCTTTCGGGTTTAGTAGATTTGTACCGAAGAGATATGTGATTTAACTGTGACAAATATTGCCTTATGCTACTACTAGTGCTAGCACCTTGAGCATTTGTTTGATGTGGCATGAGTTATCATTCAATGTTAGTTTTGACCATAAATCTTCAATCAAGCATGCATTTGAGTATGTGATATATAGTAATTTCTCGAATCTAGGCTCCTCGATTGTGAAAATATGACATTTGAAATTACTCGAAGCGTTGATTAGGACAAAAAAAACAATATAAGGAGAGGAGATTTTTGCTGACAAATGTGTTAATGCGGAATACCAACCCTAAGACGGTCGTAGAGATGAGAGAAGTACATCTTGAAGCGCACTGTCTCTCTGCATCGCAGCTTTGAACTCTTCGAATGTAACCTTTCCATCGCTGTTGGCATCCATCAGGTCGAATATCTCGTCTAGCTTCCCAGGCTCTGTGATATCAACGGGAAGGTACTCGTCGGGCAAAGCCTGGAGAGACAGAAGAGATGAGAGTAGCAAGATAAGAGAAGAGAATGGATAGTTAAGCTTACCTTAAGCAGAGACGCTAGCTCTTCCTTGCTAATGCAACCCGAACGGTCTGTATCATACATCTGAAAGCATAGTCGGAGTGCGTCGTCACCTTGTGAGTATTTGAGAGTAGAGAAGCCGGCAATGATTTCTCTCATGTCGACACTTCCATCTCTGTTGTCATCAAACAAATCAAAGATACGCGGAGCTAAAGGGACCAACGACAACATCTCCATCGCTTTCAACACCTCCTCGAACTCACCCAACGTTGCGTTATCACTCGTGCATCTGCATTTAGCCCGAGGAGATGGTCAGTTTTGGATATTTTAGTCACTCGTTATCGAAAGATGGTGAGAAGATTAAAGGAACAATTTGGTCTGTGGCATTACACTTTCTTGAAATTTTCTCTGAGATTTTCTAGCTCCTCTGGCTTAAGATCATAAGATCCCACCAAACTCTTGAGCTTCTTCGTTCTCAAGGAGAAGCTGCTGCTCAGCATGCTGGCCATCGCGGCCGCGCGAAACTTGCGCCTCGCGTTGAAACTCTGCAGCCGCGAGACGATCTCAGCATCCATCTGATCTTGCTTAGCCAGATCACCAGTCACCCAAGGGTGCTCAAGAATCTATATTATTTCGAATAATATAGATAAGTACAAGTTTATCTGTAATATTTTTTAGTTATGACTAAAAAGTCACCATAGATTCGAATTTCAGGTTATAACATAAGAAATTAAGAATAATCAATTTGTATAGTTTTCTTGCTATTTAACCTGATAATACAATAATTCACACAAATACCCGATAATGTGTCGATTTACGATACCTCTTGAGCAGTCGGCCTCCGGTTGGGGTCGACGTTGAGAAGACTGGTGATTAGGTGTTTAACCGATGATGAAATGTTCTTCCATGTCTTCTCGTAGAAGTTCAACTGCCCCTGAATATTGATTTCACACAACATTTAAACTAATTAGACCTAATTCGGAGAAAGTATATTAGAATTGATTAAAAAACAAGTGTTGGTTACACTTAGAATCATTTGCTGTTTCTGTCGGTGGGTCTGCGCGATGAAAGGAGGATACCTAATAACAATAAACTCATTAAATCCATGAACAAACTACTGCAATAGCCATATAAACGAAGAACAAATTAATCAAACGAAATCGTTAAGTTTGAGTGAGGTGACTTTCTACTTTGGGTGGAATACGCCATTTTCACATGAGATCACCTATGTCATTTCCTACTCCATCTCCTACTATATACACACAAACGTGATAAATGATGCAATAATAGGAGATGGGGTAGAAATGACATAAGGTGATTCTCATTGGGAATATACTGCCATTGAGATTTCCAATATGAGAAGTTCTTTTTTTTTTTTTAAATCAGACAAATGAATCACATGAAATTATTCAGTTTGAGTGAGTCGAATTCTACTCTGGGTGGAATATACCATTGAGCTTCCCAATGGGGAGCTCTTTTTCTAAAAGCCGGATCTGTGAGATGTGTCTCATTAATGAGAGACGCATAAACTAAAGGTATCCTTTAATGAGACATATAAGCTTTATGCGTCTCTTACAAAATCCGGCTTTAAAAAAAATCTTCCTAGATCCGAAAACTCAATGTGTATTCCACTAAAAGTAGAAATTTGCCATTTGAGTGATTGCACGTTGATTTTTCCTTGGTTCACACTCACACAAAATAACAAAGTTTGTCTTTCTTAAGATTGTACTACTACATTCTAATTCATATGTTTACTCTCAATTAGGGGTTATATTTATCCCCGTCTCTTGTTTAATCGTCAATTTTCATTTAAAAACTCGTCTATGATAATGTATCTTGGCCCGACTCTACAGTGCCAAAATCACACCGAATCTCGCGTTTATCCATCACACTAACTCATGTAACCGAGACAAAGCTTATTATCTCGCTAACCGAATCAAAATTTCAAAAAAAAACTCACCCGGAGAGTAGAATGTAGAGGATGACACCAAGCGACCAAACATCGCTCTTCGCCGTGACACCGCCGCCCGCCAGCGCCTCCGGCGACACATAATCAATGGAGCCAAACAACCCGACGACCGGGTCGGTAAAATCCTCGACGGAGCTGAGGCCGAAGTCCATGATCTTCAAGGGCGAGTCGTCCGCCTTGCTCAAGAAGAGGCAGTTCTCGGGCTTCAAGTCCCGGTGCACGATCCCGGCGCGGTGCAGGGCGGCGAGGCCGGCGGCGATCTGGGCGACGACGGCGGCAGCCTCAGCCTCGTTGTAGCGGGGGTGGGAGACGATGCGGTCGAAGAGCTCGCCGCCGGAGCAGAGCTCGAGGATGAGGTGGATGCCGGCGGAGTCCTCGCAGACGTCGTAGAGGTGGATGACGTTGGGGTGCGGGGAGACGGCCTCCACGACGCGCCGCATGACCAGGAGCTCGTTGGTGAGGAGCGCGTCGGAGATGAGGGACTGCTTGGTCGACTTCGGAGAGGTGAAGCGGCGGAGGGTTTTCACGGCCACGCTTTTTTTTATCTTGGATTTCTCGGTGCCTCTTCGGACGACGGAGAAGCCGCCTCGCCCCAGGATTTCGCTGATCTCGTATTCGTCGGAGAGGGATTTTCTGGTTTCTTCTCCCATTTCTCTGTTTGCAAGCTGTTGAGAAGTCAACAGTGGGGTGATGTGATGATGCAACTGAGGTTGAAGGAGGAGTAGTTATTCATGTACAACAAGGGATTTTAAACTTCAAACATTTAGAATAAAAGAAGAAATTTTTAATCCGTAAATATCAAATTAATCTCGATTTTTTTATGGCAAATTTTTAATCCGTAAAATTAAAATTAATCTCGATTTTAAACTCATCAATCATAATTTTTTAAAATTTTCATATTTTGAAAAGTATTGGATGAATTAGGATTTGACCATCTATCATGATTTTTTCTATTTTCGGTCATACGATATAATGTAGATGCATTTTCTTTGTGTAGCAGTACTAGGTTAGGATCGCATTACGAATTTTCCGTTTTTCCCGAATTAGTTAATTTTAATATAGATATAATAACTATACTACATATTTTATTCGGTTCAGTGCTTTTCATTCTCACAATTAAAAAGTGGTTTTTAGTTTTTACGTTGATAGTACTAGAAATATTTAATAAACCAATTAACACAAACTGAATCCAAAAACGGTAAAGAAATTCCAATCTAATCCGGATAATCAGATTAAATTCAATTATTCCCGTATAATTTGATCATTCTTAAAGTCAACAATGGTTTAAGGGAAAATTAATACTATATGATACAATGGATTATGATGATTGGGGAAGAGTAGTAGTTTAGTAGTGTAATATGAGGTGGTTAGACACGGATTTGATTTGAATAATGCATTTGTATTTGTTTTTTGAATGTTATGCAAAATGTCCACAAGGAAATGTACAAAGTAGAAAATAGCTGAGAATAAAGGGACAAATAAGAAATATTCTTTCCTCACAAGTTGAGATTCTTTTTGTTAATCTTGGAGTTTGTAAGACTGATTTATTTAGTAAAATCTTGGGATTAAGATTAGCACTTTCTTCCATTTGGATCATAGAATTGGCTTTACTATTTATTCTATGGAGTATCATTTTTCGAAAGGATAGACTTGTGCGTTGACATCATAATTGGGTACTACATTTAAGTAGTACTCCTATGTTTTTCACTTTTACTGGTGGGCGTATTATTTTTTAGGAGAAAGAAAGCACTTAAAATTGTAAATTCTTGGCAGCTGATTTTAATCTGTGTCTTTATAGTTATAGACAAAATAATGCCCTTACCACGGTTTTCATCCAGTAATTTTGTGACACTTGGAATACTATGTTGGTTCGTCAAATTATATATTGGAATGGTCACTGAGAATTGAGAAACCATCAAATATACAAAAAAGAGTAAAAAGTCAGTTTGGGAAAAATAGAATACAGTAGAGAAATTTAAACTAAATAAACTAGGTGTAAATTTTCGAAAATGAGTGAGAGTGCCGTTATAGAATGAGTATGAACTGAGAATGCTTAGTTTTCTCTACCAAACATTGATAACCCAACCTAATAAAATTGCAAACTGCATTCGAATCTAAAATTTCCGAAATTCTTTCAGTAGTATGATTTCATACAACATAAAGCCAAAATATATTTTCCTCATCAATTTATCTGCAGAAGTACGTGGAAAAGATTACTAAATCATAACATTCCATAAAATCCCATCATAAAGATTAATAACTATAGCAATCCACAAAAGTAGTCATTCACTCTACTACAAACCGAAATAACACAATAAATAGCAGGCACTCCTGCTATATGGTCAGCCAACTCCAATGGCAGACGAGCAAATATTCGACTTGACAAAATCATTGCAGCAAATTTTATGCTCAAAATAAAGGCCAAAATAGATCATGTAAGCGCCAAAACTGGAGTATTTAAGTTAGCAGAGAGTTGTGAAACTCATAGTTTTCATTCTAGTGGTTAAGTGCATGAGGCCTTTCAATTACTCAGCAGAAGAACATGGAGCTGCGGACTTTCTCCTCCAGGACTGGAAGCTCAGGCACAGTAGGGCCCCCGCCACCACTGTGGCTCGATGACTTGTCCGACAAGTCTTCAAACTTCAGGAACTGAGACATCTGAGCCGCAGCAAGATGAGCATAGCATATAGGAGCCACTGCACCAAATGAAAGATCAAACATCAGAGATGATGAAACAACAATGAGGGGGAAAGCATTATCTAGCTGTTGTAGGATCATTTGCTCCTAGAATTTCACATTGTTTGATTGAGATAATTGTGCATAAAATCTTATGTTCTTAGAAGCTGTTTTGAATAGGGAGTATTAGTTTTCAGACCTCTTGAATTGATCTAGACAGTTAATAATGACTCTTTAAATATACATATAACTGAATTTTGCTGCACATTATTTAACTGAAATTACCTATTGATATGGCTGTAGTGCTTCTCTGGTACCTGCAAGAAATGTAATGATCTTTCATGTTACTAAATGTATGATTAGAAATTCTAAAACATAAAAGCAGAAACGAAGGCTTTTCTATGGCTGCAAGAGATTAGGGATATGTTCTTACACATAGGACAAGGAGAGCACAAACTCCTGAAAATCATCAGGAGAGTAGCCGAGCTCATCGTAGAGAACATGATAGTGTGTGGGCCGGGTTGTTCCCTATACATCAGTAATCAAAAACTCAGATAACGTGCTAGCTGTATCCAGTAAAGATGTGTTTTAGGAACTCACAATCATTCCAGCATGAGCACACATATAGAAATCATTGTTTCTAGGATGGCATATTCCATTGTCAATCACCGTCCCTATGAGAATGGAATAGAGATAATAAGTATATAAAACAAGCTATGTTTCAGTTTATGTATGACTTGTTGAGAGAGAGAGAGAGACCTGGAGGGACATTGTCAGGAGAGTTGGCTTGGAAGATCTTGGTATGGTGGTTCTTTTGTGCCACAACCAGCATGAACTTGGGTTCCCATTTCTCATCTCTAAACTTGCAAGCCTAAATAACAATCAACAGCAACCAATTTTCTATATTATCCATGTTGAAACTAAAATGATTCAAATGTTTAGAAGGTAAAAGATAGACCTGGATAATCTGCTCCAGCTCAATGTTTAGGACTTGGTTGAACTGGGACTCGCTCACTCCATCCCTGACATAGCATAATTTCAAATGCCAAGATTAAGATCAGTTTAACTATATGTCAAGATAATGAATGCATTTAAATAATGATAAACAGAAAAAACAACATGATGTATAGATATTGCAAGTGATCAGTAGTTGATATTACCTGAAAATGATTATTTGTTCTGGTCTACGCCCACAGCTCTCATAGAAATCGTTCAGTAGCTCCCTGAAAATGCCTGCATCTTCAGTTGCAGAAGTTGGCTTGAACAGACACTCGATCATCTCAGATCTTGGCGGTTGAGTACGGACTGCTGCCCGGTATTTGGATATCAAAGGCCATTTCCTCGAACTAACAACCTAATTATGCAGCAGCCAAAGAAAATAAACACCAAATATAATACCTAGTCTTTCTTTTTCATAAACAATGATGATTTGAGATTTAATACCGCAGCAACAGAGGGGACATCTCGGCCAGGTGAACCATGGGAAACATCCATTCCTATGATAATGGTGGGTTTGCTATAAACCAGGGGTAGTGGCCTTGGTGGAGCGTTTTCTGTAGTTAAGATAGAATTCAGGCCACCAAGCTGTTGAAGGACAAGGCAAGAGTGAGCTAAACTTGTAGTCAACCAAGTGGTCTAAAAAATAGATGTGGAGAAGTGAAACAACACTTTCCTTGGCATTGATCTTCAGCAGCAAATTGGTCAAGTACTGGTCATTGATGCGTGTTGGCGCAATGCATTGAGTCACCACACCAAGTTCAGAAAGATTCCTCTTCTTCCAAGGGCCTTTAACATCATTTAAGAAACAAGAATTCAGTCAACAAAATAGAATTTACTTACAGAAAAGTAAGAATATTTCCAATCTTTACCATAGAGATCAGAGTTTTTCTTCTCTGGCAGAATGCAGAGAAGAAACTGAGGGGGGCCTGGAAGTTTCGTCTTGACCAAGCCAATCATATCATCAACCCGGATAGGAGAAGGGCTTCGCCTTGACTGTGCCATCTCTTCGATCATTACATAAGGATCATGTATGATCTACAGTAAGAAAAGTATTGTCAAGTGAGAAAAATAATTGGTAAGCTTCCATGAAATTCTAACCCAATACTCACTATTCCTTTCATGTTTCCACATCTGATCAAGTCTTTGCACAAGTTGTGCATATTGCACCGAGCAGAGAAGTTAACAACAGCCCATCTTTCAATTTTGACAGGCTCAACCAGTTTCTGCCAAACAAAACTTGAGATTCAGAGCTAGCTCTCATACAACTTTGTCAACATTTTTAAAAGAATCATTCTATACCTTCTGGTTGAAGTTCCACCTTCCGTTACGTGGCGCAAAGTCCTCTCCATTGCCAACTCTCAGCTGTGATAGAAAAAATAGATGAGCTGTTAAATCTCCATTGCTTCACAAGGCAGATAGAAAAGAAAGTAGTAAGATCTTAATTGTCAACTCTTAACTCTGATTGAACAGAAGTACTGTATCAAAGAATAGTGTATCTTGTGCAATTGAAACAGGAAAATTCAATCTCAGTAGTTGCATCAAATACCTTAGGTGGTGCCAAGACACGGCCCTGAATGCGAGTAAATTCAGTGCTGATTGTAACTCCAGCCGATTGAAGAAGAGGATCAGCGGCATAGTTGCTTTTCGACAGGCCCTACAAAATGCAGCTACCAATTGTTACAATGCTAAACATAAAATTGAGAGGACATCATCACTAGGAGAAATTAGATGAAGAACTCACGTTTTTCAAGGCATTCATCCTCTCATGAGGCTTTTGTCTAGACTTTTCTACAAGTGCAGCTCTCTGAAAATTTGACAAAGCCTTTGTATACCGTTGAAGGGATACCAAGGAGCATAGCTATAGGAAGAAAAGGAAACTTGGATCATTATTTTCACACCAAGAATATAAATTCAGCTGCACCAAGTACAAACCTCAACAGGAATGTAAGTGGGACGCTTTGGTTTCCCCACATTCAGGCATGGCATATCTCCTGAATACTTCAACTGGATATTGCGCTCATTGAGAAAATAGTCATATACAGTGATCTCCACTTCTCGTCCTTCACTTCTTTGTTTCAGTGAGAACCTAAACAATAAAATCATGGGACGAATGTGAGATTACTTCTTTGAACAGAGCATGTAGCTTAAAAGATACACCATCTTACGTTTGCTCCTTGCACACGAAGTCACTCAAGCCGCTGATCTTGAATTCCCTATTCGAATTAGTTGCCCGGACCCTCAGATTCTTCAGTGCCCTCTTGGCCTATTTTTTAACAGGTAAGAAATTTACAAGAATGTACAAAGCAACAGCGTAAGCAGTTTTTGCATTACCTTAACCCAATCAATGCGTGAGGGATTATCAATATTTTGATTGAAGAGGAGAAAATCTATCACTGGTCCAGGCCTAACGATCATGGTGGTTGATACATCTGCAACGGAACAATGTTTTCAGATATTTAAAATGGAAATACAACACTCATAACAGGACTGCTTACCCATATTCAAGGAAAGACCTCCTTGTGTTGCTCTAAAACTAGAATGGAAACCCCGGCAACCGAAGACACCACCTCCCAAGTCCACGTAGTTTCTATCATCATTGTGGAAGAAGGACTGACGCACTAGAAGGCACCCCCTGCACAGAGTGTAAAAGAGTTTGAGTAACTTGAATCACAGATAAAGAGAAGGAATACACAATCAAGATACTCACTGTTGAGCAGCATTCTGTCTCAGAATGATATCTAGCACTCTCACAGATTCTTGAAAGTGCTCAGAATCTTGCCCCCGAAGTGCATTGGGAATGGCTTGCATTGGGATCTTTGCAGCATAGCTTATTGCCACATTGTAAGTCTTTGAACGAGGCTGCTTACGTAGACGTTTTCTATCAAGGTCAGTAGGGCTACCATCAGCTTCGGGGCTTCCTCTCCCAGTGCTCCTGTAATTGACAGAAGATCAGCTTTAGCCTAAGAACTCGAGTAGCTCAAAGAAATCACATTAGCAAAATATTACACACCTATTTGAGGAAACTTCATCCAAAATCACAGTGAACTCCAGTTTGTTTTGAGGCAAAGGACCAATAGTGAACAAGCTCTTCTCACCATCATATGCACACTTTTTCCCATCCAGCTCAACAACATATGTTTCATGAAGTTTTTCTAGTATCTTTCTCCCAATTCCTTTTGCATCAACAGGGTTACCATCTTCATACTTGATCGAGACCTGCATCATGGATATAGGAAGCATATTTAAGATTGTTCCCAATAATAATAACAAAGGGAGAATTGATCAGAAAGAATAAATTACACTGTAGTGATAGAAGTAGCCCTCACTCTTGGCTACAGTAACCTTAAAATGGTTAACCAAGAGTGGGATGCTTTGCCCTCTGGTGGCAACTCCAGGCCTAGACATGGGAACCCTTTTCCCAATAGCTACTTTCTGTGGCACAACATTGGGTGGGACCACAGGGGGAGGGGGAGGTAGCATCTCTGGTGTACCTTCCATATATCTTCTCACTGATTATAGAGGTAAAGATCCACAGTTAATAGATGTATATAAATAATAGGACTCGTTGCAACCATTAATGCAAACTCAAATCAGCCTTGTACTAGTTAAAATTACTTACTACATTCAACATATCACATCACAGCAAATCTGAATCGGACACGTATAGCACATAGACTCAATCATTTTTCATGCAAATAGAATAAAACTACACTTGAATATACATACTGCCTTGTCTTTGGACTCTCAAAAACTCTTAGTTTTTTTGAACTTTAGCCTTTACCCAGAAGATAACAAGAAAATTTCTTCAGTCAAAAGAGAGAAACAGAAAAGAAAACCAGAAGAGAGAGAAACATGCCTGAAATAGGAAAAAAGGAATAAAAAACGTAAAGACTGTCATGGAGACGACGGGTTTACAGAAACTAAAAATAGTACGTGAAATACAGTTGCTATATCAAGGCCAAAAAAACAAAATATCTACGACAGAGAAAACACCAATCCACAAGATATGTAACCATAAACAGCCATTCCCGTTGCAAAATAATGGAAAAGAAGCTATTCCGCTTCAAAATTCACTCTCATGTTCACTTCAAACGACGAATAACAACACACACATAAAATTAAAAAATAAAATATAAAAAACTCTTCCAGTTCAAAAATCACGACGACGAAAGGAAAAAATACAGATCCAAACATAATATACCGAAGAACGAACCAAAACTTACAAACCCAGGCAAAATACACGCACACACACGTAAATCCACAGGAAAAAAAACATGAAATCGCATGAAACAAAATTTGCAGTGCATAAATGACGACGACGAAAGGCAAAATACAGATCAGAACATCATCTACCGAAGAACGAACCAAAACTAACAAACCTAGGCAAAATACACGCACGCACACGTAAATCCACAGAAAAAAAAAAAAACATGAAATCGCATGAAACGAAATTTGCAGTGCATAAATGACGACGACGAAAAGGAAAAATACAGATCCACACGTCATACACCGAAGCAAAAACCAAAACTAACAAACCGATGGAAAAAAAATTGTACTCCATAAATACATGTATAATCACAGCAAAAAACATGAAAAATCATGAGGAAGAAGGAGGAAGCTACGAATTCTTCTGACGTTAGAGTTCAGGAGCGAGTGCCCTAGAAAGCAGGAACTACAGAATTTTGTGTCGGAGTTATTTGCGTGGTTTCGTGTCTAAGAAGAAGAGAGGCTGTGTATATTTTGGTGAGCTTAGAGAGAGAGGCTATATTCTCGCTCTTCTGTCTCTCTCACTATATATCTCTTCTCTTGGTTTTCTCTGTCATCAAAATCTCTATAGCAGATACAAATATCGTAAACCTAATTAATAAACTGTACGACAGGGGTAGATTCGTCTTTTACCTTCACGGCTTATAAATTTTTGTCTAATTTTTGGAGACTCAAGGATCATAAATTGTAAAATTATTTTAAAATATAATTCTATATATTGTTGTTTATCGCATCATAAAAGAAAGGAATTTTATTTTTAAAGCACTTAGTCTTGTGACGAAAATGCACCCACATACATGGTCGTTGCCACGTTATGAAATTACAGTTATAGGAGACGGAATTTTATTTTTAAAGCACTTAGTCTTGTTAAAAAAATTGCAACCGATTAGTTATATTGAGCATAGAGTGATCAAAGTCCATAAGTATTAATTACTAGTACTACTTTTGTTCATAAAGTGTTTGATTAATGCACAGATATCATTAATATTACCAGATGTGACGATTCATTTGTTAATTTGGCAAAAAAATTAAAGCTCAGGGAATGTGGAAATTCAGCGTCACTACTAACTACTCCTAGTAACGTTTGCATGAAATATGTAAGATAATGCTCCTTTTGTTTAATTATAGTGACTCGCTTAATTTAGACAACATAAATAAAATATAAACCTTTATTTTCTGAAACAATGTTTAAGAATAAATTAGAGTAATGTCTTAGGAATAAATTAAAATCCAAAGATATGTCACTGTCACATACCGTCTCCTATTAATCGGGCCTGGCCCAAATATACTTTTAAAGTCCAGCCTGCTTGGCCATGGGCCTAAAATTAGAATATTAAAGTCCAAATAGTCACTGTGAATGGTGATGATATAAAGGAAATGATGGCTAAAGTCATTTTATTACGTTTTTTTTCAATTTATTCGAATTTTTAAACGAATAATAGAGTATTGGGATGTCAAAAATACCAATAACGATAAATTTTCTAAATGAATGGACGGCTATATAAACTTTGGTCTTTATATTGGTTTTTAAGATACATTACTAGAAATATACTAATAAATAAATTCTATCCTTTATTCCTAAATGGATTCACCACTATATATATAGATGTATTAAAATCATAACCAAATCTTATTACATGACGAATTAGCATTTTAAAACCAATATATTTGAAGTTCTAATTATTATAAATAAGATACACGGTAGTATTTAGTTAATTTTAAAATTAAAAGCATAATTATATACATGTGATTAAAGGGAATGTTGGATGAAGAAACACCAAAACCACTCTAGAATGATGATCATCGATTTTAGAAATCAAATAACCAAATCTTTTATAGCTAAATGCACATTTAGCAAACAAATGAATATAAAATAAATCATAGTTATGCTTACTAAGTGATATGAATCTTACTCCCATAGACTTGATGATAGCTATCGCGTTCTCTTCGAGCTGGTTCCTTCGATTCAATCTTTGATCTTTTAACCATTTTCAATATAGTAGTTTGACTTGTGTATGGACAAGAAATTTTTTAAAGAGTTGAGAGATTTTACTCCACCAAAATGACCGTTTATATAGACAAATTAAAATGGATTTCAAAATCAGATAATTAAATATATTGTTGATTTAAATCATAACTTTTGGTCAGTCCTATAACACCTCTTATTCAAGAAAATAAATACGTAATCGAATAAGTGACATAACGTTTCAGTATACCACTACAAAAAATGCGCTCATTTGCTAGCACCATTGTGCTCGCAAACCGCTTACAATTGTGCTAGCAACAGCTCATTTTGCTAGCACTTTTCGAGCACTTCGTGTGCTAGATATACCGCTCGTCGCAAACTTGTGACGACTTTTGCGAGCACCATTCGTTTGCGAGCACCATTGTGCTAGAAAGAAGGCGAAGTCCAGGCCTGCTACATTGTGCTCGCAAATTTGCGAGTGCCTCCATTGTGCTCGCAAAGTTGTGAGTGCCTCCATTGTGCTAGAAATTTGGGGAAACCTTCATTGTGCTAGCAAAGTTGTGAGTGTCTCCATTGTGCTAGAAAATTTGCAGAAACCTTCAAGGTGCTAGCAAATGTGCTGATCTGCATTTAGGAATTTTGACTTGTTTGCTAGCACTTTTTGTGCTAGCAATCAGTATTTTATTATAAATTCTAATATTATTTTTTTTACAAATTATTACCTGGATAATGTATTAAATAAAACATAATAAAATGAAATAAAAAGTAACAAAAGTCAGAAGTTTCATAAAAGTAATAATATTGTCTCACACTATAATTTATAAGACTAAACCTATTTTTCACTTCTCATTTGCTTAACTTGTTCACTAAGGTTCATCATTTGTTGTAACATCCTCTCATTCTTTCTCTCAAAATCCGAGCGCATCTCCTTATTTTGTCTCACTAATTCGGCATGTTTCGCCGCATTTTTCCTTTCTATATCAGCCACCAACGCCTCATGTTTCTTCTCCAAGTCCTCGACCGACGCCTCATATTTTTTCTCCATGTCCTCGCGCACCTCGATAGTGACTTGCTCTCGCATTGCTTGTACCTGTCGCTGGACCTCTTCCGCGCTAACTCCAACTGAGCCACCAGTGGACGAACTGCCAGCATTAGGGAAATAGATTCTTGTTGCTTGTCCGGCTCCAGAAATTTGATTTCTCTTGTTTAGCTTTCCAAACAGCTCAAAGTAAATGACATCTAAATCTGGAACTTCTATCCCGTTGGCTCGTAATTCAGCTGCCCTTGCACTAACTTTCTCCTTTAAACAAGCAAAGACATAGTAGTAAGTATCCCGTTAGAATTCTGTCTGTGTGCATTGGTTACCACTATATATGTATCACTAGGTACATGTGATATGAGAAAACAATAATGGAAGAGAAATAAATAAAGAATATCATGGAATATGATAAATTCATGTTAAGTAAAGTAGGTTGAGTTTGACATTGAAGGGAGTGAAGCATCATGATCAAAGCAAAGGGGCAGGGAATAATACAAATTGAATTAACTTAGAAGAATGTAGGTGTAGCACATTGTGAAACAAATGGACCACAATCACAGATCACATGAATCACGAGATACCACATCTCGTCTGCCACAAAACAAGAACTATATTACTATATTTATGAAGGTGCGCATATAGATAACATATAGTAGTATTTGTAGAATATCTCAAGATCACAAATCACAACAAAACAATGCTGGAAATAGAGTTAGATGAATTCACCAAACTTACAAAGTAGAGGAACAAGAAAATGAAATAAGTAGAGGAACAAGAAAATGAAATAAGGTGAAAGAGAGAAGATCCTCTGTTTTTCTGGGGAAGAAATGCTTCAAACTTGCAGAAAAGGGCAGCCATCAAAAGTTCATCAAAGCTTTTAAATTTGTGTGCAAAACCAACAAGCTTACTGTAAGGGTTGATGGCCACCTATATATAGTACTAATAGGATAGAGTGTGCTAATAATTTTATTCCTTCGTTTTGCTGCAAAAGAAAAGCTTCTAAGTTGCAGAAAAGGGTAGCCAACTAAAACTAAAACAACAAAAAAAAATCGAGTATATCTTCATTCCATAAGTAAGAGTGAAATGGCAATAACAAAAACAACTGCCTTGGTTTTTCAAAAATTGCATAGAATCAACCATAGAAGCATAGCATAGATGCAAGGCAGTTTCCATTTTCTTCATTTAAGTTGTAGACAAATAATTAGTATGCAAATTAATATGAAATTACCATTGTTTCAATGGCGCGCTGCGAACACAACACTCCTTCTTCTGAATCTTTGCCTTTTAGCGTGTGAGTTCTTTTATAGGCTTCTATAAATTTAGGACATATCCCGTTGTTCTCTTTGGTCTGCAAAGAATATTCAAAAAGTTAAAAATAATTACAAACGGTAAGTGTAAACAAGTTAAATGCAATATTTACCATTCTTTCTACCGTCACTTCAAATGAAACAGATCCATTAGCATGTGTGGGCGGGGCCTTTTCATACCCTTGTTTGCGGTTTTCTGAGCATTTCTTGGCAACCTTGACATGCTTAGGATCCTTCCATGCATTAGAGTAAGCCTTCCATAAGGCTTCAGTGAAATAAGGGGGTTTTTTTTTCTTATTTTTTAATTTGTTTATATGATCACCGTATTTGCCCCTGCATCTTTTACCAAAAGCAACTTTGACGAAGTCTTGATTATATTTCTCAGTGTTAGCATGGTTCTGTAAAATAAATAAAAAAAGAAAAGAAAAAAGTTAGAACCTTGACCATTCTAGGCTACAGTTACATCAAGAAATCCTAGGATACATCAGAATATAAGTAAAACCTTGACCATTCTTTATGCTAATGGTTTATACAATTACCTGAAATTCCAGCCAATATGTTTTAACGTCTTCGTCAGTAAGTTTGCTTTGATAGAACGCATTTGG